>NC_141836.1:14146623-14337457 GCF_982586985.1 Callionymus lyra | reverse complement strand
GAAAAAAGGGAACAAAAAAAGAAAAAAAAGATGGAAGGATTTTAAATGAAAGTGAATGAGTGTGGATTTAATCAACACTTTCTTCGACAGAAGGGGATTGTGAACTTAATCCAGGTCAGGATTTAACCCCCGACTTTCTCATTAGATTCCACTCCATTCTCAGGGAATTCCTCACATGACAGTCATTGTTTTCGAGGTCAGTGCTTTATGTGTTGCACATTTTTTCTTTGTGGACATTTGAATAAAAGATGAGTGGATCATGATGTTATGAAGGGATTGTTTTTTAAAGGGACCTTTTATCTTGATGATGTCAATACAAGATGGGTAGACAGAGATGGGGGGAACAGCAGGATTTTTGACAATATTAATGACGTTATATTATGTAACTCCATGGATTCTTGTTTAAACTACTTCTTTTTTTTTAAATGCGATTTTTATTTCCAAAAACTGGAGGCTCAACAAGGCTCGTGAGATCCATACCTTGCTGTGAGTCTGAGTTCCGCGGAAGCCGCACCGACACGCGAGAAGACCGGCTTCTCGTCTGCCCTGGCGGTGGTGACTGAGGGTCCCGAGGCCCCGGTGAAGCGACAGGAACCCCCTCATCTTTGAGTCGAGGACGAAGATAGACTCGGATGACGGAGCACAGGGAGGCAGCAGCAGCCGGCTCGCTCCGGCCGCGCAAGGCTTGTTTACCCAGAGAGCGTCTCGCTGGTGCTGACGCGGATGTGACGTCACGAGGAGGAGGCGGGGCTTCATCTGCTGCAGCTGCTGCTCCCGCAACTTCTGCTGCCATTTTAGACTCCGAGGGACTCCTCGCCCTGTTGTTACCCGACTCTACTTCCACTATGACGGCACCAGCACCCGCTTAACCCGGTTTTAGTTAGACATTATAAAGCATACAAAGGGTTGCATGTGCTCGTGGTTGAAGCCGTCGTTCCTTCTCGCTGCAGTGGGGGAAGCATTCTCCATTTTGCCTGACGCCTCATTGACGACACATGTCTTCCCTCTTCACGACCCAAAAATACATTTCCAACACCTTAAATAACCCGCACATGTCGGAGGAGGTCAACAGTCGGTGACGAGGACACAAAAGCAGCAGACCAGTCATTTTTCTCCGTGCTCCTCCAGGTTTATTGATAGTTTAAAATTACACTTCTATTATCTAGGACTTCAGTTGCACTTTCCTTCCGACTTAAAAACTGAGTACAAGCAAATGGTATTTATACAGTAGTCTAAGTGATATTGTACAAAAATAACATTTGATTTCAGTGAAAACTTTTTTTTTCATCCCCCAAAGAACTCCTAATTCTGCTGTTCCGACTCCTTGATGTTACTTTTTGCCAAGGTAAGAAAAATAAATCATAATTCCAAAGTCTTTTTTTCAAAACAAACATCTGCCGTGGTTTACCACACGCTAGTTAAATTGTAAACAGATTTCTATAAAAGAAATGTATCCTTTAATCACCTCCAAATTCACTTATACATCTTAGCAATATAGTGTGTAGTTTTTTTTATTTGCCCATTTTGCTGCTTAGTCGGGCTGAAAAAGCATGTTGTGAAATGTTTCCTTGTCATTCTCTCTTGGCCAACTCATATCCCACAAAAAACAAACCAAAAATAGCCATACATGGAAGTTCGGTTTCCATTAACTCCCTCCTTTTATCTCATTTTACCGAGACACGCTCTCAGAGGTCCTATGAATCCCATGTTTAGTCCCACTTATTCTTCTCTGATCACCAGTGGCTTGGAAAGGGGGATTCTTTAACAAAGCATTATACATTACACCGCTACCAAACTAAAACATTTTTGTATTGAATGCAGAAAGATTTTTTTTCCACCCCTTTCATTTGTATTTCATGTCGATAGGCTCACTGGCCTGGGACTAGCCTCTGTTAGCCGACCTTTGGCCAGTGAAGAGGTTTCAGAGAAAATAATACAACCAACCATCAATCTGAAAAAAAGGAGGGGCAACAGAGGGCACAGATTATGCTGTAGCTTCAATGCTGCAGTCTTTTGCCACGTGGCCCGTCTTTCCACAGTTGTAGCAGTTAGCGTCGTTAGCCTTACTGCAATGCAAAGCGACATGACCGATCTCGCCACACCTGAAAGAAGTAAAAGTCATGAGCGGGAAAACACCAACAATCGGACACATGCTAATGGGAAAAAAAAGGAACCGTACCTGTAACATTTCACCTTCTCGCAGAGCTTCTGGATGTGACCGAAGCCGCCGCAGGAGTAGCACTTTTGCTCGTTGGCGTGTGAACAGTCACGAGCGATGTGACCGGGTTTGCCGCAGGTGAAGCACAGGGGCTCCCTCTCCTTTTTGGGCTCCTTGCACTCGCGGGAAATGTGGCCGCTCCTTCGGCAGTTGTAGCATGCTGGCGAGGATATGGCAATGCTCCATTAGAAAAATACCCATCTTTCCTTTTGTGGGGGTTTAAAGCCCACCCGAAATCCAAGCTGTATACTTACATTCCTCAGTCTGGACACAGTCCCGGGCAATATGCCCTTGATCTCCACACCGATAGCAGAACTCTGCAAACGACAACGGTATTATTAAACTTTTGCCAACTTTACTATAAACGTGCTCTGTGTTGACAGATTGATATGGAACGCTTACGAGGGGAAAAGGCTCGACGTGATTCAACGACAAGTTAAAAATAAAATAAAAACTGTACCCTTGCTTCGTCCCCGGCCCCTTGCACCACCACGTCCTCCTCCCCTAGGGTTGGGGCAATTCTTAGCCTTGTGGCCCATGCGGCCACAGCCGTAGCACTCGTTGTTCCCACTCATCTCCATTTTCCTGGGAAATTCAAACGCATAGTTACACATTTTATACATCGGAAATCAATTAGGTGACTTATAGTAACATAATTTAAACCTCCAAGATGTTCAATAATAAACTATTCCAGCGTCGGTCAGTCTGAACATGAATCGAAGTGGGTTTGTATTAGAAGAAATATAATTTACCTTTGAACATCAAAGAGACACTAACGGTTCAGTGTAACGGTTCAATGGGAGGGACTATTAAAAGGAGACAGTCTATCAAAACACACCTTGTCAAAAATCACATCCAAAAAAAAAAGGGTCAAAGACCTACTCTCTACAACTAAGTACTAACTTACAGAACTTTTCTCAATGGAACGGTGTCGTGTTCGCCATTTGGCCCGACATCTGTGCACTGTAGACACCAACGTATCAAGAACGTGAGGACTCATCTCCAAACAGTCTTTCGTGAATTCAAACTTTGAAAAAACTAAAGTCGTAACTAAGTTTTCAAACATAAACTTGTTGCATTCAATGGTGATGAAGGGTCAATCAAAAGCGTAAAGTCGCCTCATATAAGCTATAAATGTGTATTTTAAGCAAGACGTTAACTTTTAGTTTGTTCTTCCGATTGTTATTATTTGAACTTCAAAGGATTTTTTATAATAGATCTCGCCGTGTGTTACTGACCACTCCAGGAATGGTCACGAGAGCATGCCATGTTTGAGTCTTGAAGGAAACTTAACTTAAAACATGTTTGCAGAGTTCAAAATGGTCACGAATGATCAATAAATGCACCAGATTTTTGTTGCGAATGACTCGACTCGGGGGAAGCGTGTTCTCCTGAAGCATCAAATGCCAAAGGTTGAAGCTAGGCTAACGCTGGCCTAGTCACGTTGATTTTCCTGCGTATTCGCACATGCTAACGCACGCTAGCGCCTCCAACACGGCGAGCGAAGAAGCTCGGCTTCATTCGACGATTGGGCGCCTTTCGCCCGCGCGAAGCACCTCGCTAGACAAGAACGGGTGTGAAGGTTCAAAAAATAGCGTGTTGCGCGTTGTTTACACGGGATTAATTCGGGGAAGCGAAATTTCCCGCGCAAGACAAACACAGCAAAGTCGTTGAGACGAGCTAGCCGTTAGCAGGCCTGGGCTGAGGTCCCGTTACCCAGTAGGTGCGTACGATCGCTAGTGATGCCCACGAGCTGAAGCTAAACGTAGAATTACAGTCGAATTGTGGATAATTTAAAACACACGTTATCTTTTATATTTTACACATAAAACAGGTATCATTTAAAGCGTTGATCGCTTACCTCGCTGTCTGTAAGCTGTGTCAGTGTTTACGCCTCCTTCTATGCGCTACATGCGGTGGCAGCAGGAGTTCCTGAAGTGTCATTCACACTAACCAGTTAGAAACTGCGCTGTCATTGGTCGCTCAACGCGAAGATGACCAATCACGAGCCGGGACTACTGGACACCGCCTACGCGAACCGACCAATCACAACCTCGGAAAATACCTCTCAGACTTTTTTTTTTTTTTTTACGTCGACGTAATTATTGAGTGACAACAACACGAATACATCACAAATTGTAGTGGGAAAAAGAAAGTAAATATAGATATATTTGGGTTGTCTCTCCATTTGTCCCTCCCCCCCATCTGTCTACATATATAGAAAGTGTAAAATAGATGGATCCTATTTCGTCGTTGTCAGCCTTTGCGAAAAGCTATTACTTTACTATATTTAAGTATTATTTTTGCATTCTTCCACTTCACAAATAAGCGGTTTCTGTTGCTTCCAAAATAAGCTGTTAAATAAGCTAAGGTAAGGTAAGATATAACTTAAATTGTTTTTTTCCAATAGCCACAGCAAATACAGCAATTTTTCATAAAGAATAAATCAAAATAAAATAAAAACAAGAACAAAGAGAAATAAAGAGAAAGAACATGTCATGTCGAAGAAATATGTCACTTCAGTAACGCTCTTGTGTTCACATCATTTTCGACCCACGTTCTGAATAAGAGTCTTTAACAGTGACTGGTTCAGTCACTATTATTATCTTTTTTTTTACTGCCATTAATAGTATGAACAGCATTACAGAATTAAATGTCTTATACGTCACCTGAACTACATTTGTTGACTGGATCTCGCTTTAGTTTATTTAATTTATAAATGAACCTAATTTTTATTCCGGCCAACCTTTCGGGTCATGGTGTGTTTAAAGCACCCATTGAACACGGCGGTCAGTGAAGGCAGCACGAGTATCCGACAAATGTCCCACTGCTGTTAGATCAATAACAGTTGCGAGCTTAAGGTGGACCTCAGTGTTGACATTGTCTGCTTTACTCTCTCGTGCTGTGCGCCTTTATTCCGACTGCAAGTTTGTACAACATACTTTTAGAAATAATACAGCGACGTGTACATCGATTCGGGGGAAAAAACATCTTGTTTATAGTAGTGACGAAAGTACTAATTCGGGATACCTTAAAACAGTCCACAATGACAAAGCCCTGCCCTCAGCATCACAGTTACAGAATTTGGCACTTGTGATGTGTTTCATGGGATGTTCTGCTCCGGGATGGACGTATGAAATATTTAGGAGGGTCCTCTGTAAGTAAACCACCGTGGGGGGTGCTGATCCAAAGTGAAAACCAGCCACTCGCACTGTCAGGGATGAGTCTCTATTCTAGTGGCAGCCAAAAGGGATAGGACTTGGGAAGCATCTGTGGTCATAGGGCCTTAGGGGGGGGACCAAGTCTGGGATGCTTCGGATGGAACACATGGTGAGTGGGGACTTTAAAAAACCTTTTTCTTTTAAACACCAATTTGGAAAGAAAGAAAACAAGCTAATGACTAATTCATGTCCATGCGTTTGTGGTGAGACAATATCATCGAACAGGCGTTGACTTGTACTTTTTAATGTTTTAATTTAATGTTCTTGGCACTTGATGTTGTGTTTTTTACTAATCTTAATATTAACGAATAATTTACAATTTATTGTAAGTGACTGTCGTACGCGTCCACTTCCGCCGAAAGTCCACAAGATGGCGCGCATGTTCATTATAATAAGTCAACGATTCGGAGAAAGTACTTGGTTTCTCTGATATCTATCTATTTCAAGGAATATTAACTATAAATAAATACACGTGTTTTTCAAATATTAAATAGTAAAATGAAAGTTGTATTTTTTTTAAAGACGTTGTAAATTTGTAAATGTCGTTTTAGGAGCAGTTATTCAACACTTTGGGTGTTAATTATTATTTAGTATATAAGTGTAGTTTTTACTACAGTTTGTTCGTTTAAAGTGGGTTTGGATCTGTGGGCGTGGTTTCGTTTGGACTGTAGCTGCGCAGTGAGTGATGCTTCGGAACTCTTGTTCAAGAGACTACGTTTTCCAATCTGGCGTCAGACACACGACACCAAACGTCTCTACTCTGATGAACATCAACGAACGAACATTTATTTAAAAAAAAAAAACCTTTACTCGGAATACGTTTTTTTTTTTTAAAGGCGATGCCTTTTTGAGAACCAATTTCGTGTTACATTTACGGTCCGGCGGATTTTCCCCCCTTTGACCAGGATAGGTCTATTAAAGAGCTTTTATACGTCTTAGAGATTTATTTTTTTCATTTATAACAAACACTATTTACCAAAGCACGAGGTTGTCCTATTTTTTACGGTTTATTAACGTGAGTGTGAATTTGCTATTTTTGAATTCCAACTTTTTCCATCTTTGTTTGAATGCGACTATGATGATGTCACCGACGCCAGTTTTTCCTGAAGTTATGGCGGAGAACAACTTTCCAAACTTCTCTTGGTAAGCAAAAAAATACAGCCTTTAGCCGCTTCGCATCGCTTGACCCCGTTTCAACGTTTCGACATCAACTTTATTTGTAGTGTATTTTGTTCAAAACACCCCTCGAATGATCGATTATAACGCGTAAGAGTGGATGAATTGAAGTTGTTGCTCGTCTGCGAGGCCCTCTTAAGTAATAATTTCATAAACAAGGCCTGATTTACTTTAAAAACAGAAGCTAACTTCTGTATTTTTGCAAATAAATCACGCACGACTATCATTTTAACTTTCTCGATACTGTTCTAAAGTCACCAGGGACTGGATTGATCAAGTTAAAGTTAAGCTAACTACCTAAATAATGCTAACATTTGCAACTTGAGCAGCACATTTTGCTAAAAAAGTCGCTGAACGTTTCTAAACCGTTACTGCACATGAAGCGATTCTAAACCACTCGGCGTCTTGTTTTCTCTCCACTGAGAGGCTTTTGTGGATGGATGACAGAAGTTTGTTTTGAACACAAGTACAGCTGCGGCATGGAAAGAGCCTGTCAGAGCCACAGTGTTAGCTCGTGTAGTGTCAGTCCAGGTATGTGTGTCAGGACGGTGTGTGAAGAGCTCACAGTTACTGACAACTGAATACTACTTGTGGTTGTTATTTAAGAAAGTTGCATTGCTGAGGTCAGGTCAAGGGGGCAGCAGCATGATGAAGGACTCCAAGAATCCCCATTCGCTTGAATCCAACACTGATTTAAAAAAAAAAAAAGAATAGTATGTCCTTTCGATTAACCTTTGATCAACCTGTCCTCACCTTATCTTTATTATTTGTTTTCATATCGTACCATATCGATAAATATTGTGATATGAAATACATCTGTTGTTTGTGAATGTTAGCGTGGTCCCTGTTATATAAATATGAGATTTGGAGATACAAGAGGTTTATTTTCAAACTTCTTCTATTAAAATTGAACATGACAAGAACTACTACTAAATTACTACTAAATAAACAAGATTATGTTTTATATGGAACTCCTGTTGTGTTATCAGTTTTATCTTGCCCTTTAAAGTATATACTTTATTGGATATTGTTTTGATTGTTTAAGCGCTTTGTGACCCTGGTCTGGAAAAGCGCTTTACAAATAAAAAATTACTTACTTACTTACTTACTTACTTATATTCTAAATTAAGTCTGTCAGGCAGAATCTTTTTCAATTCCACATAAAACAACAAAAAAAAAACACACGTTATTACATATGTCAGTTATTTGTAAATGAATGATTATGATCTTAAAATCAAAAGTTTTCACGTTGTTAATCCAAACATATGTCAAATATCAGCCTGTTTACGTTCGTCAGCAAACCCTGATTTATATATTCTAGAAAATCTAAGTAGTTTAATAAAATGGATATATCTTTACTATTAGAGTTTTTTCACCCATTTCATGTCGTTGTATATTTAAATTGTGGATATGAATTAAGTTAATTAAACCTCATTTGTGATTTACTTTCTTACCTTCAATATTTCAACATTTTCTGAGTTTCTGGAACTCCTGTGTTGTTCTCATTATTATCTTGACCTTTAAAGCTTATATTTTATTGAGTATTGTTTTGATTGATTAAGCGCTTTGTGACCCTGGTATGGAAAAGCGCTATATAAATAAAAAATACTTACTTACTTACTTACTTAACTGTGTAAGATTTGTGGATAGATTTGATTTTTTGTGTGTTGATAGTACAAAAAATAAGAATTAATCAAGGTAAGAATATCCTCTTGTTAAATGTTAAATAAACATTCAGAGAACGTGCTTTGAGAAATTTGTGTACATCAAAAAAACAACTACTGATCTTCCTATAGAGTTTGTGATTCTAATGATAATTATGGCAACACACTAGAGTGTTTTTGTTGACTATAGATTGTTAATACACACTAAAAAATAGAGGCTGGTTGTGTGACCTATTTCAAAAGGTCATGCGAAACTTGGAAAAGTCTCCCAAACGTGCAGTAGATCTCAGCTCGTGGCTTATGGTGCCTCAGGGCCACATAACAGGGCACACACACATTCTGACCCATGTCTGCTGCTGAAAGTGTCAACAATGTTCGTGTCTTGTAAACGAAACGCCAATCACCAAGTCAGGCTACATTTTTATTTTTCTCTTAATAACACGGATATCTTTGGCCAGTCTTGCCTAAGAAACCCTACATTATAGCCGTCATAACGTCATACATTGGATGGAAATATTGTGTATTCAGATGTGGACGGCGCTGAAATAGTCAAGTGTTTAAAGTTCCCCTTTTATATTAAGAAGGGAAGTTCTTTTAAACTATTGATCCTGGTCTCTATTTGTAATTACAGCTTTTAAGCTCACATGTGCTTTTGTGGATGAGACTCTGTGTAATGCTCTCCCTCCACAGACCATTGAAAGCACTTGCCTTTACTAATGGAGCACCTCCAGGGAGCTTGGAAGACCCTGAGTAACGGCTTCGGAATGAAGGACTCCGCGTTCGAGGGCCCGTGTCTTTCACCGACCATGGTGCAGAGCTTTCCCTGTCAGCGACGCTCCTCAGACGACAGCAAGATGCCCGACTCAAAGACAAGTAGCACCATACGCGTGTATCTGCCAAACCAACAGCGCACTGTGGTAAGTTCTTGAAGGTGTGGCGTGAAGAAGAGTGTTTGTAAAGCATTGATGACTTGGGTTGCAGGTGAACGTGCGTCCAGGTGCGACTCTGCAGAGTTGCCTGATAAAAGCATTGATGGTTCGAGGTCTGCAGCCTCAGTGTTGTGCAGTCTTCAGGCTGCAACCGGGACAGAGAAGGTCAACCTTTTGTCTTTGGATTACTGAGAATTTGTATTTTTTAATACTCACTTGTTTTTATTTTATAGTAAAAAGTTGAGAATGGACTGGAATACCGATTCCACCTCACTCATCGGAGAAGAGCTGCTGGTGGAAGTTCTAGATCACGTTCCTTTGACGACACACAATTTTGTGCGTACTTCTTCTTTTTTTCCCCCTCACAATAAATAAATAAAAGTGGATTCTATAATAAAAAGTCTGCTTTCTTTTTGCAGGTTCGGAAAACATATTTGAAGCTTGCGTTCTGTGATATTTGCCAGAAGTTTCTTTTGAATGGTTTTCGTTGCCAAACCTGTGGCTACAAATTCCACGAGCACTGTAGCACCAAAGTACCCACCATGTGTGTGGACTGGAGCAACATCAGACAACTGTTGTAAGTATTAAGAATCAAAGTGCTTATCTATAACCTGCAGGGAATTCATAGTTTCTAGCATTTATTTACTTTTCGTAAGTTTAAAACCAGCACCGTCATACGTTTGTGTGCATGTGTCAAAGGTGTGAAAGCTTATCTGCGACACTGTTGACATCAGTTACTTGAAAAGCCTTTAACATTTCCTACATTTGTCACTCATTTTCACACGATCTAATTTCCGTGATCTCCTCCCAACCGTCAGCCTCTGCCCGACGCCTGGCGACAGCAGCGGACCTTCTCTTCCGCCCTTGACTTTGCGGCGAATGCGAGAATCATTAACACGATTTCCAAGGTACACACGACACCATGTTATTTTACAACTATGTTGTTGATGATGTCAATGTAGACATTTCGGTGCTGAAACTCCCAAGTGAAAATAAGACATTTTCTGGTAAATTATGTAAAAAAAAAAAAACACAATTAAATGTGTCGCACTGGCTATTTATTGAAAGAGTAAAGTTTCCAAATAATATTCTGTGAAATGTGAAGATGGTGCAGAAAAGTTAAATTTTTGCGCGACTGCAAGTACATTCTGTATCGCAATCTTAATTAAATTAAAACCTGTTTTCAATGACGTTTCCTCGGCTTTTCGTTGGCTTACCAGTCCATAGGCTGATGTAACCAGAGAGGTGAATAGAGGCTGTTGTTTCGTGAGCGCTCGAAATACTTTTAAGAGAGAAAAAAATGGCAACTTGCACTGCCAAATTAGCACTCAGAGTATTAAGTTGTTCCATGCGGCGCGATCCCAAACACTGTTTTGAAACGGGTTCAACAGTGGTCTGCTATATTCGGTAGTTTGCGAATGAACTTTGTTTATGTTTCAAGCAAACCTAATTGTTTCGGGGTTTCTCCGTCGGTTTTAGACGATATTGAATGATTTGAAAACGTGTGAAACATTCCCATGCACTGGCTTAACGTCTCTTCCTGGTCACAGCTCAGCCCACCGATACTCCACGCCACACGCGTTCAACTACATCCCCCCGTACCCACCGACTGGCGTCGGCCTCTCCCAGCGCCAGCGCTCCACCTCCACACCCAACGTGCACATGGTCAGCACGACTCTGCCTGTAGACAACAGCATGATCGAGGTAACTACACACCATGTTGGGCCTCTTGGGTCTCCCCGTCTGTTGAGGCGGCCACTCTTAAAATATCTCCTACTCTCTTACCCTTCTGCATGCATCTCTGGTATCCCAACAATCTGCACTTTCTTTTTCGTGTTTCGTATCTGCGTCAGGTATTCCACGTGTCACCTGCTTCCCCTGAGGTTATCATTTTAAATCAACAGCTCTCGACTTCCCCAACATCTATTTCTGCTTTTTAGAAAATTGATCGACTTGTTTTCATTCAGTTGCGCTTTCCTTCCTTGTGACTCTTTCCTTTCTGTTCCGGCTCGTACGTTGTGTTGACCCCTTTGCTGGGGGAGTAGCTAGACTGCCTGAATACCTTCCCCATCTCCTGGTGCCAGAGATTCTGGCTGAAGAGCAAAGTGGGTTCTGTACACCTCTCCCAGTCTCTTGTCGAGACCTCCTCAGAGAGTCCAGACAAGGTTAGGAAGCGTGTGAACAGCATGACATGCAGACATGCTCCCAGAGTGACTTTTCTCCATTTCAAGCTCCTCTAACTCAGTCAGTCTGTGTGTGTGACTCTTGCTGACGTATACTTGAGTAAAACCTTTTTTTTTTCTTTTTCTGCAGGACGCTATGCGAGATCATGATTCGGGTAAGTGATTTAACTGCTCTCTTGAGTCATTTTCCTTCTAACACAAGTCATACAAATGTTAGTCATGGTTTCCCAAACGTTTAGATTCAACTCCCCTGATCATTATTGTGTATTAAAACCTAAAACCTATAGATGCATTTACATTTACCATTATGCAGTGTATCTCTGAATTAAAGGGCAACTAATGTGAAAACCTAACTCTCTTGACTCACTCACATGTTTCAAATGCAGTAAGTCCCTCATCATGACCATGTTTTCTCAGCGAATGAGAGGTTACGAGAGCGGAGTCCATTATGACGTGATAATGGTCTTCGCTCCTCCTCCAGCAAGCTGTAATTCCCCCCCGCTTTGTTAATATAACAAGTCCATTGGAGGTGGAGACTTCCAGGATTGATGACGCATGGTGACAGACCTTCATGTTTGACCAATCACAGCAGAGTGGTTATGGCAAAACAAGATGGCATCTCCAGAAAAACAAAGTGTTTTCAGGGGGCAGAGCTTAAGTATATTTTTTAATACACATACTGATGAGTCCAACATCTATTAAAGTCACACTTAAATCAACACATAGGTTGAACTTTAAAGAGATAGAGGTGGAGATTATTATCAATATTTCTTCCACCCTTATGAAAAATCCCTCTTTTATTTAATGATCTGTGTTGCAAAGACAAGAGAAGGAAGAAAAAAACATGGAGTAGAAAAAAAGAATGTGCTACATTTAACATAACCAGCTAGATATTGGAAAACATCTACATTTCTCATACAGAGATTGTTTCCTCACAGTAGGTTTGTAAAAAAAAATACACTTTAAAATTCAAATGTATTGTTTTGTCATGTTGTATGTGCGTATTAATCAACAAGATATATTTGTGTTTATCTAAACATTGAAAAAGATGACTTCCTTATTTTGCACTAATTAGAATATAGAGATCTGACAAACCCAGTTACTGTCAAGAAACTTTTGTCCACTACTTCACTGTCCAACAACCACAGTTCCTCTTCTCATCTTTTACTGTGTTGAATTGCAGCTGGAAGTTCCCCCAGCCAAAGTCCCACTGGCTGGTCCCAGTCCAAAGCACCGGCACCGGCTCACCGAGAGAGAGTCCCGTCCTTTAACACTCAGGAAAAGAATAAAATAGTAAGCGTCAGTGACTCTGGATCCATGCTTTTATTCACCCGGTTCCTCCTCATCCAGAGGCCTCGTGACAAGCGGGACTCCAGCTATTACTGGGAGATCGAGGCCAGCGAGGTCTACCTGCAGTCCCGCATCGGTTCTGGCTCCTTTGGAACTGTGTACAAAGGGAAATGGCACGGTAGGTGTTCACCCCAGAACAGGCGGAGCAGCTTTTCAGGAGGAACCATCACCTGTTTCACCTCATTAGCCATCTCTTGTTTTTGCAGGTGATGTAGCAGTGAAGATTCTTAAGGTGACTGACCCGACACCAGAGCAGTTTCAGGCCTTCAGAAATGAAGTGGCTGTCCTGAGGTGAGGACTCGTTGCCCTTTAACATGTTTTTTTTTTAAATGACGACATGAACCACCAACGTGTTTCGTTTACAGGAAAACCCGACACGTGAACATCCTCTTGTTCATGGGCTACATGACGAAGGACAACCTGGCCATCGTGACGCAGTGGTGCGAGGGCAGCAGCCTCTACAAGCACATCCACGTCCTGGAGACCAACTTTAAAATGATTCAGCTCATAGACATTGCGAGGCAGACGGCGCAGGGAATGGAGTAAGTCTCCCAACAGAATATTTTTAGAAATAAATATCTCATTTTAATTTCTCCCTTTTCACTTCAGCTACCTGCACGCAAAGAACATCATTCATCGGGACATGAAGTCCAACAGTATCCTTTTCACGAGAACATTCAGGTGACGCTGATACACGTCCACACGTAGGGATTCCTTGACCGCGGTTTAGACATCTTCCTACACGAAGGGCTGACCGTGAAGATCGGGGACTTTGGTCTCGCCACGGTCAAAGCCAAGTGGAGCGGGTCTCACCAGGTGGAGCAGCCGTCCGGATCCATTCTCTGGATGGCTCCTGAGGTCATCCGCATGCAGGACAACAATCCCTACAGCTTCCAATCGGACGTCTACTCCTATGGAATAGTTCTGTTTGAGCTCATGACCGGGGAGCTGCCTTACTCACTGATAGCAAACAGAGATCAGGTGAGATGATCAAGTCAAGTTCTTTTATTGTCAAATATGCATGTATTAAGACACACAGCATAAATGAAATTGTGGTCCTCTCTGACCCACGATATTGACCAGTAGATTGTTTTTTATTGTATATTGTGCTGATTTCAATGGAAATTATCAGGTTCAATGATCGTCAATGATATTAGCTTGCTAGTCAATGATAATAATAATAATTAAATAATGGTAATGTGTTAAATTGTATGTATTAATTGGTTAAATAATAACAATACAAAATAATTCAGTTTATGTTTATAATGGGAGAGTGAATAGTTGTCGCAAACTATCCGCCATAATCAACACCCAGAAGCTGTGACCAATAAAAAGAGACTAACATTGGTTTACAAAATAAAACACTTTCCTTCCATCGGTTCTTATAGGCAGGTGTGGTGCATTCTGGAACATAGGAACAGTTTTGGTGCATTTATTATTCTTGGTCGAAAAAAAACAAATAGTTTTAACTAACTAATTCACAAAAAAATTGGATATGATTTAGTCTACTAGGTAACACTAATAGAATCATACATGTTTGTGTGATGTTTTAATTTTCTGTCTGTAAGAAGTTTGTGTAATACCTGGTTAAAACAAAATTATATTATTTAATTAAAATAAAAATCTCCTCACTTCTGCCTGAGATCACAAGCAGCTGCAGTACAAGCTTTGCTGCTTACTCTTGACAGTAATTGAAATTCTGTAAAGGTATTGAATTAATACAGTAATTTAAAAATAAATAACAGTGAAAATAATTTACAAAATGGGTATAAATGAGCTGTTTGGCGGAGAGCTGCGCTCTCTTAGTGCCTTGCTAGTTTAAATTATGGCCTTTCAGTTCAAAAGATGTTTCTTGGATCAGGTTCGTCTCGAAGAAAAACATTTCCCGTGAGATTAAATTAAACTTTCTTGTAGTGGCGGGTGTTGATTTACCTCCAGCTCGCTTGGATCTCGTTGTACGGTCACCGATTGGCTGCCTGGATGAGCTTCTGGTTTTGGCCTCACGCCACCATGGAGAACTCTGTAGCCTTTGCCCTAATTTTAGCATCAGTAACACAAGACTAGATGTGTGCGGGCTGGAAGGGCACGACTGTGTGCGTGCACTTGCTTTTTTTTTTGTATGTCAGGTGAGGCCGATTCAACCTGTCGCGTCCTTCTCAGATCACCATTATTATCAAGTGTTTAGGTTCACAGATTGAACTGTGAAAGAAAATTGTCCAAATAACTTATTTTAACTTTTTTTCTACCTTTAAAATAATGTTGACAACTCAGTTTTGTGCACCATTTTAACCTTAAAAATGCTCCAGTGTGATCTATTCCCTGGAGAGTCTATATATAACCATTGTGTTATCTCAGGGTTAAGTTGACCTGGAAACCTAAAAAACAAACATGTTTATGGTATTCCTTGTGTTGCTTCTCGGTCAAGGTGAACAACCTCCAACACCGCATATGCATTTATGGAAGCCAGGGAGGTCGTTCACCTTGACCCAGAGGCAACACAAGGAATACCACAGACACATTTGTTTTCAGGCCTTTTGGGTCACCTTGACCCTGAGATAACACAAGGAATACCACAAACACATTTGTTTTCAGGCCTTTCCGGTCACCTTGACCCTGAGATAACACAAGGAATACCACAAACACATTTGTTTTCAGGCCTTCGGGTCACCTTGACCCTGAGATAACACAAGGAATACCACAAACGCATCTGTTTTCAGGCCTTTCGGGTCACCTTGACCCTGAGAAAGACGCTGAAGTAAACTTGAGTCTGAAGATATTACTCACGATACTTTTTGTGCTTCTCTTCTCCCAGATAATCTTCATGGTAGGACGTTGCTACCTCTCTCCAGACCTCAGCAAGCTCTACAAGACCTGCCCCAAAGCCATGAAACGGTTGGTGGCCGACTGTATCAAGAAGTTGAAGGACGATCGGCCGCTTTTCCCACAGGTGAGGACGACTTTTGAAGCCCACAGACACTGAACGTTTTCATGCTATCCGTAAATTTTCCAAATAATGAGTCAACAAATTGTCGTTTCAGATCCTGTCCTCCATCGAGCTCCTGCAGCATGCTCTACCTAAGATTAACCGCAGTGCCTCAGAACCGTCCCTGCACCGAGTCGCGCACACAGAGGACATCAACGCTTGCACGCTGACCTCCACCAGACTGGTTGTTTTTTAGAGACCAAGAATAATCCAGCTCCAGCCCAAATGCTCAAGAAGCCTTAAACATTCTTGATGTATAGCACCTCAAGTAAAAAAGCATCTGTTCAAGGAACCTAAGCAAGCGAGGAAGGAATCTTGTAAATATGAAAAAAGGTGGAGCTGTATTCTGCCCATCACTGCACATTTTCAGAAGTATAGAGATGCTCCGTGATGGCAACTTTTCGTGTAAATATCCACGCGCACACAGCTGCCTACAGATGCTACAGAGGCTTGAGAGTGTAAGGGCGCCGTGATGTGAGACAGTCTGTGTTTCCGTCCTGTTTTCGAGAGAAGCCGTTGGAAAAACTGCCTTCAGAGGAACTTAGATCCTGCACATCACCTCCTGCTATCACACAAAGGAGCACATAGTTGCACATCACTAGTCTTAAATCCCTAAATAAGGTAATTTGTGTCTTTTTTGTTGTTGTTTTTTTGGGTCGACATCTAACCAATGCGAGTGATGGGTGAACTTTTTGTTTTTTGTTTTTATTTGCACATTTTTGGCAAATCTAGCAGCCTACGCCGCCGCAGCGAGTCATTCTGGATCCAAGACTATCACAAGCTGGACAGTTGTCTTAAATATTTTCAAATGATTTGAAAAAACTAATTTGTGTTTGTTCATTTCGTCTCTTATTGAAGGTTTTCACGGTCGACTCAGCGAGAACGTTGTCTTTCTGATGTTTTAATTAAATTTAAGTTAAACTTCTTTTTTGCCAAAATTGACGTGTGTTGTCTTTTTGTACTGCACTTTTGACTGTTTATGTTTAATAATATACATTTCCGGTGGTACTTTAAATCGATATCCTCCCTAATAATTTGACAACACATACCAAATATTTAATGTATTCACTATTTATCAAAGCAACCAGGTAACATTTCACGTTTCATAATAAAAGTTTAAAAATAAAAGTCAACATTGAATAATTGTTACTCACTATCTCGTCTGACACTTTGCAGCAGGGTGAGATATTAGCCGTATCATTGGTAACATGTGAGAGAACCTCTTGCTCATGGGAAATTGTTGCTTGACGATGCAATTCAAGTGGATATATATTTTAAAGCTTTATATTTTAATTTCTAAGATATAAAATATCCATACATAACTATTGTATTGCCTAATGTATGTTTTTTTTCCTTGTCATGGAGGTATATAAAATACATATTTAGCAATATTATTGGTATACATGGACATCTTAATAAAGAAATTAAAATATATAACGTTTAAAAATGTATATACATCTATTTTATTGCGATGGCATTACAGAATAAAATGAATACAAATGAAACAATTTTTTTAAAAAAATGTACTGATTAAAATACAATACATTTAAATTATTATATATTTCTTCTATATCTAATATATATAAATGAATTGCCAAATTCACTTTCGAAAGTAAATACTAAACGCAGGAAGCTAACGTTATCTAAGCTAACACGCGGTACCCCATCTTGACCTACAGATGGCAGCACGCTCTCCATGCAAACTAAGGACGCTCAAGAAGGCTGACAAGTTAGTGACTCATTAATATGAAGGTAAACATGGTCCAAAACGGATTCTCCTTAAACATATTCCACTTCTATTTTTTCAATATATTTATTCCTGTCTATTTCCGAAAAGACAGGTGACAATTTGGCAGAGTAAATCATTTTTAACCCCTTTGTTTTCACTATATTTATGTATGCTAATGGTTAGCATTGAAGATACTACACACCTGTTTGTGTTGTTTAATTGGTTAGCTGAGCAGTTTAGCGTCAAAGCTAACACATTAGCTAACGAGTATTTCTTCTTCAACCTGAATTAGATTTATATTACATGTTTAGTGGTTGATGTTAGTTTATTTTAACCTTAAAACAATACTATATGGTGGGTTTTATTTCTCTGCAGGTTTTATTTACGAAGAAATGGCAGCAAACAGATTGGCCTCCCAATGTCTTCAACTTTCCTGAAAAAGAGAAAACCTTTTCCTCCACAGTTTCTGACAGTAAGTGACAGTGAAGTATATCAGATAATATTTATATATAATGATTTTTCACCAGGTAACAATGTTTCCACTGATTTATTTTTTTGTTTGGGGGAGTATAGATATATCTTCATTGAAAACGAAACAATTAAACCACATTATTTGTTAAACAAATAAGGGTAACTGTGACATAAAGAAAAATATGTGATAGATACATGTCTTAATGTCTCATTTTATTAATGAAATGATAAGTGATTGCACTTCTGGTTCATCGGCTCGATATTAAACGGCCATCTTGTGCCATTTGCAAGCAAGGAAACTGTATCATTCTGTATCGTGAAACCTCGTTACTACTGTTTCATAATATCTGACCCACTTTTAGACTTTATCTACCTCTTGCTAATGTTAAAACGGCTTAACTATTATTTCAATCCTCAAGTGCAATGATCGGGGAATCAGGTACAGAAGTTCTTTTTACTGAAATCTCTTTCAAAAAGTAATGTCTAATATGTCTAATATGTTGGAGCTTAAATGTAAGTAAGTAAGTAAGTAATGTTTATTTATAGAGCGCTTTTCCAGACCAGGGTCACAAAGCTCTTAAACAATCAAAACAATATTCAATAAAGTATATACTTTAAAGGTCATGATAAAACTGATAACACAACAGGAATTCCAGAAAATCAAGGAAAAGCCTGAACAAATAAAAACGTCTTAAGATTTTTCTTGAAGGAGTCAGTAGTTTCAGTTTAACAAATGTAATTTGTTAAATAATAAAACAAAAAAAAGGTAATTCTCAATATCTGACTCTACACACACAAAACACAATATATAAAAAGATTATTCCCATCTTGATTATTATGTATTAGTTTACTTTTCTTTAAATATTTTAAGTGGCATAGACAAGATCTTTTAATTTTTAGTGATTTTTCTCTTTTGGAAGTTTGCTAGTGTGAAGAGAAACAAAACAAGTCTTGGTGATGAAGTGTATTGCAAATAAAGCTTTATTGCCAGTGACATTTCCCCTCTATAATGTATCCTGTATTCTTAACATGATTGAAACAGTCCATCGCGGCTTGTAAGAGTGCATACTGTACACAGAGCATGTTCACACGGCCCTATTATTGTCTCTGAAGAGGGACATCTCCACGTCAACAAGACGACACCAACAGTGTTTGAATCATCACCGGTTACATATGCTTGTTCAGCGATTAGTAGTTCATGTCATGGCGTAAATCCTAGTCAACAGTACAACACATCCAGAAAAGCCTCAGGCATGGCTTTTTTTTACAAAGATACACTTTTACACAAAAGAGTTTCACACTAAGCTCTGCCAAATAGAAACCATGGTTACATACACGATGATGTTAGATGGCAGTTTTTAAGGATTTGGATTCTAATAGGATGTTAAGAATACACCAGTTAGTCTCTAAAAAAAATGTGATTTCTCTTATCTGTGTGAGTCGCTTTGTATGGATCCACATGGTGATGAATATAGCTTTTGAATCTGAAGATGGAAGATCTGATTTCAAAATAAATATTGAGTAAAAAACATAGGATTTATATATATTTATATATATATATTGCACGTTATATCAACTGTTAGTCAAGGTTTTACCACTGAACTGGATTACATGGTAACTCCAAAGGCATTCACAAGTTCGGACTAGACCACTGCACACTTATTATTGTCATGGCAACCCCATTGTCACAGGTTGAAAATATTTGGAATATAAACTTTATTTGTAATATATCCTAGTGACAGAAACTTATGTGTATACTTATGTATTTAATCTGCAAAACTGTGATTAACTAATTTCCTCTTTGGTTTTAAAATAACATGTTTTTCTCTGCAGGGAACCTCCAGAATATTCCTAATGTTTGTGGTGATGATATAAAATAATCTGTAAAGGCAGTATTGTCTATCTCTGTCGGGTCATAGCTGTGTTAAAGTATGTTTCCTGATGCGTGTTAATTGCCTAATGTAATGACACATTCACAAAGCCACAGGGACAACGACTTCACACTTGATCCACTGTTATATTCAGCCACTTGCACCTGTCTTTGTTTCAGTCATGCAAAACCAAAATAAATGCCCATTAGAAAATAATCACCACTACAGCCATACACACCCATGTACTATACACGAGAAATACACAAATATCAAACTGCAAATTATCTACAGTTTGTTTTATATCCAAAGATACACACGGAGAGGACGAAATATGAGGACAAAACGAAAAGTTCATAGCCAGGTTCAAACAGCAAAGAGCGTCACTGGACTCAGTGTAGGCACGATCTGCTTCCAACGTAAGCAACAATAGCTCTAAAGGAAAACCACAGGTACTGACCAATCAAGCACACAAATCAACGAGAAGACGGTACATTTGGACACTGCATAGAGTTCAAACACAGTCCAGGGCAGCGCTCCACCAAGATCACCAACATCTGACTTCAGACGTCAGCATCCACACATATCTTCGTCCGAGCTGTCTTCAGTTACGGGACGCCGTCGATTCTGACACCTTTTCTTCTTCTTCTTCTCAGGTGACTCAGTTGGCCTGGACTGGTTTTGGACCCACAGCAACACCATTGCAGTCCAGGATGTACTGCAGACAGCCTTGAGGAGGACGTCCCACACCGTCCTTGGTTTCCCCACTCACCTCTCCCTTTTGTCCGGCACCCTTTACACACAAAATGACCCGTGAACACAGAAGGTAAGTTAAGGTTTAAGTTTGGTCTTACCTGTGTCGGCTGCACGGTTGTAGGTCTTTTTGGCGCGTTGGCTTCATTCTCTGCTGTCTGATTCATCTTTGCCATCACCATGTCTGCGATCAGCTGCCGATCCTCTGCCTGATGCTCCCCGACGAGAGGCATGGAGGAGCCCACGACCTGTATCAGAAGTAAAACCAATGTTTCTCTCTTCCATGCTAAAACAGCCATGTACTTTTAGATTAAAACAAATGTTATTTTTAAGTATTTCAATCAACTCTGGTTTAAAACACAGTTTGCTATGATAAATGTGATCATTTTAAGTAAGAAAACAAATCCCCCCACAAAAGTTGATAATATTTAGGTGCTAATTCTATGTTGGACCTAGTTGACATGGGGTAAATGTCCAAATTTTCTTTTTAAAATAAGACAGAAAGTGTAGATTTGTATTGACAATAGCATGGAAACAAGAGGTACAATTTTACAGTTTCAAAATTGATCCTGTTCATTGGTACTCTTATGTATTTGTTCGCAAAGCATTTATACAAAAACAAAATTGCCTAATTTACTCTCCAAACACAAAAGTATCTTTACATCCCTCGAAAAAAAGGTAAATATATATTTATCTGCATTACCTCCGTAATGTAGTCCTTGCCGTCTTTTCCATGGATGGCTTTGACAGCACAAATGTCCAGGCCCCCGAAAATATCTGTGCAGGTGTCAACCCACATCTTGTATCTAAAATACAGTCAAACAATTTAACACCGTTTTTTTTTCGGATTCTGTTGTTTAACACAAACCTGTCAGTCATAGCCACTTGCTCGAGCATGGCTGAGCCGGTGTTGGTCTTCCAGTTACCCGATATCGACGTCCTCCTAGGAACAAATGCTCAATTTAACTGAGGTTGAGTTTTAGTTAAAAACAAACTGCTTTACATACATGTAAGCTTTGTAGTCCGTGCCGATCTTCTGGATTCTGATGTCATACTTTGAGTCGATGAGGGGTTCGGTGGTGGTGTAAGTCTGTGTGAGGGCCACGACACTGGCTATGTCCTGATACTTGCTGAGGTTGTCAGCCTTGACCTGTAAACAAGGGAAGAAAAGGGTGAAACTCTACCTCCCATTAAAGAAAAAGGGGTCTTACCTTCCCAATTCCAGAGTGAGCATGTCCAATTTTCACCACCACAGGGAAGGACGGCATGCTTACCTAAACGAAAGAAGAGTTGTTTTGTTGAGCTGTTTTATAAAACGACAGCTTCTTCTTACCATCTCTTTGTAGTTTGGATAAAAGGTCTGCTCAATTAGAGGAAACTTGTCGGATCCCAGCTTCCTCTGGGTGTTTATGAGTTGTGCGAACTGTATCAGCAAAAGACACATAAAAATATCAGGTTAGATTATCTCCTTCCTCCCTCTTTAGCAAAGATCTGCTGAGAGCTGACCGCCCACGGCTTGTCACACAGGTTGTAAATGGACTCCAGCGAGTTTATGCTCGCAACTCCTCCGTACTGCAGACCAATAATCAGATTTCGGAAGTCTTCATTCTCGGTCATGCTGTAGGCGTGCTGGCGAATCAGGACGAAATCGGGCTTAAATGACCTAAAAAAAAAAGGAAAAGGTTAGTCGCCCACAGAGGCTTTAAACATTATTCTATATGTATTTTCTCAGTGCGTTTCTTCTCACCTGACCACTTTAGTTCCATTTCTGAGCACCTGCATGTTAACGTTGCATGTTCCATTGGCATGAGCCATGACGTTGATCTCGCTAAACTCCGCCTGAAGACGTTAATAATGTACAGGGCGACATGAGGACAGAATATTTCAACAGTTTTGCTGAAGCGTCGGGATCAGGATCAAACATACCTGCTCCACTTTGATGTCGTAATCCCCGAATACTTTCTTTCCTCGGAATAACTTTGCCCTGTGAAAACCAAAAACAATTAAAGTGTTTTTTTTTTTTTTTTCGCACAACGTTCCACTACTAACATAAAGATGGTTATAATATAATGGTCAAATATACACTCTAGGTAGCCACATTTATTTTGATTACATTATGTTTTATTCAAGCGTTAAGTGTTGCTTTCATTGCAGTTTGTCAATTGTTGTGGAGTTGGGTATTAAGATTGTGTGTCCAATTTGAGTGTCGCCACTAGTTTTAGTCTAGATTACACTTGTTTTCTTTGTCTAGATCTCCATGCTGTATCGCAGGGGTGGCCAACCCGGTCCTCAAAGAGCCGCATTGGGTGCAGGTTTTTGTTCCAACCAATCAAGGCGACACCTTTTCACCAATCAGGTGTCTTAGGAGTGTAATCAGTTGATTGTCAGTCTGGTGTTGCTTTTTTCATCTAAAACCTCACTGGTTAAACTGGGCATGCTGGATCGGTTGGAACAAAAACCTGCAGCCACTGCGGCTCTTTGAGGACGAGGTTGGCCACCCTGCTCTATGGTATGTCTTAGTCTTAATGCTTGTTCTTTTTCTTCAACTCCAGCAATTGTCCATTATTTGTTTACTAGTCATTTATATTTTTTGGTCTTGGTCTACACAATCTTGTCCTTGACACTTTTTAAATCTTAGTAATGTTTTCATCCCAGTCTTGATTACAAGTCGACCATGTAGTAGCGAGAAGCCATGAAAAGTTGTTGTGTGAGAGGAGACGAGAGCCGGTATTTTATGTTGCAGTGTCTCTCTCATTTATTTTCGTGTCCAAACAAGAATTAGCTGTCTCGCTTGCAGTTAATACAAAACTCTGCAGCAGGAATTCTGAAATGCTCTAGTAGGAGAACTCACATTTCCCCGATCCTTAAAACTCTTCACTGGCTGCCAGTTTCTTTCAGTGTCCATTTTAAAATTCTGGTTCTTACTTTCAAAGCTAGTCATGGTCAGACTCCTCCTTACATCAGTGATCTGATCCAGCCTTACGCCATAACTCGGGCTCTTAGGTCTGTGGATCAGAATCTACTGATGGTTCCTGAACATGCTTCAGGACCAGAGGAGAAAAATCCTTCCAGGCTGTTGCTCATAAGCTTTGGAATGATCTTCCTCTCCCTCTGTGTTTGATGATGTACTGACTCCTTCAAGAAACATCTTAAGACATTTTTATTTGTGCAGGCTTTTCCATGATTTTCTGGGACTCCTGTGTTTGTCTTATGTGTCTTGATCTTTTAAAGTATATATTTGAACGGCATATTGTATTTGATTGTTAAAGCTTTTTGTGACCCTGGTCTAGAAAAAGACGCTTTAGAAATAACCATTTCTTATTTACTTACATTTTCTTTGTTACATATTTCTCCAAGATGGAATTCTTGAGACCAACCGTAAGATTCCTGTTCTTACTCTCCTATTATCATGCCTCACTGTTAACACGTTTTTTTCCCCCATTATTTATCTCGTCTCTATGTCTGTGCATGTTTATTTCTTTCTAAATAACCCAACTGGAGTATTTGACTTTGGTTAAATTAAAGTATATACCATGAATGGAGATGTATTTACTTATTATGATTGGGATATTCTTTCCCACAATACTGTATTAATATTCGACAACATTTATTTTAATTGTATATATTTATTTTCATCTTTGGCTTGCAAATCATATTTTGCAAGCCAATTACCATATTTTTGTGGTTTATAGTTTAATGATGTTTGTAGAATAAAATTATATTTTTACAATTAACATGCAAATATTCATTCGCCAGATTCTTGCAAATCGCACGCCTTTTAATTGCGGTGACTGACTACAAGGACTGCACATATACAGTGTTATTAAGAGAAGAATCTTTTCTTAGTTGGTTCAACGCTGTATTGTCTCCTTCCCTCCTACCTTGCCACATTAGCTGTTGGGGAAACTAAATAATTCATCTCTAATATAATTACGGAATGGTGATCTACTTGTGGGTGCACAAACAACAAGACAAGGAAGGATACATCATGGTATGAAATTACCGCTAAATGCATTTAAACTATAACCAAAACAGGGACTTGGAAATTGTGTTTTGAATATTATTTCAGAAAAGCTTTTCTTTTTTAATAGTCAGCAATGAGGTGACCATTATCACAGATTCAAAGTGCTAAAATTATGTTAGATTGTGTTCAATTGACGCATTAAAAGATGTTAAAAGAAGCTTCTTCTCATGAAGTTTGAACGTTTGTAGACGATACTTACTTAATTAAAAGGCTCTGTATAATTGTTGACATTCCTAATGTCTAGTTTTGAGATATACAGTTATTTAGCCTTGGATTTTGACACTCGCTAGATTTCTAACTTGCTTCACAAAAAGGGTTTACCAAGGGTTGACTTTTAGAAAAGAAACTTCATTAATGGTCCCATAATGAATTTTTTAACAGACTGACAAATTCTCTGTGTAAATGTGTTACAAAGATGTTTCGCGCAAACGGAATTCTAATGCCTCATCTTCGCTACTTAACATTCACACATTGTTGCATAATATAAGGCTCACTTCAGACTATCTTGACGATTAAAGCTGTCAAAAAGTGACAAAATCAAAGAGACTTTGTGTGAATAATTCATGATTTAAAATGGGGACACACTGTGTGTAATGCACCCGTCAGATCAAAAGTGTTTTATCGTCGACATGTAAGAAAGACTTTAAATTATTATTTATCTGTAGACACTTTTCACCACCCGTTATGTTAACACCATTGGTAATTTTTTTTTTTTCGAGTATCCGACTTCGCAGGGATATAAAACTGTGTACACAAGCAAACTGTGCAACATATTTCTTACTCGTCTGTACTGTCACACTTGTGCACCACCTGTGGAGGATAACAGTCAGCAGTTCGTATGAACGTCAGAAGGAGCTTAATAAGAAATGGTGGTTTTTTTTTTTGCAAGAGGATTAGTTGGAAATCGTGGAAAAGCCATATCATAACTATGCTGAGGATGAGCAGTAGAAGGAACACTATATGTTTGTGTTGTGTGATAGGCAAATAGCCAAGCAGATTTTGGTCTGATTTGATCAACGGATACAATGCGATTCGGGTGCATTTCGGGAAGAGCTGATTTCATTTTGTGAGGCCAATAGATTGCATCATGTCCCTAGAAACCTGTAGCAAAATACCGAGCATGGCATCATTGGAGAAAAGGGGAAAAAGGAAAGGCTTTAAGACAGATACTTGATAATCTTGCCAGTCAAAAGCTGCAAAACTGCTTCTCTGATAACGTGAATTCCATCAAGCCGTAAGGATGAAGCATTTTATGTATCATTTCACCACCAATGTAAGCATTGTTTCCATCATCCACTCAGCGTTTTGCTTTAAAACCGCAGCTTCAAGACGCAGACAAAACACAAACGACTCTCTCCTGAGATATTGAGAACTCATGAAAAATAGATGCACCACTGTATGAGAGGAAAAATCTCACATGAAACCCATCAACTGGTCCCTCAAGTATTCTGGGTGCTGGGGTCACAACAGCTGTTTTTAGAATTTACTTTTCAAGTCATTTTTATTAAGAAAATATCCAACTTGATATACACATGGATATGTTTCCCTTCTAGGCTCTGATATAGTTAAACATATCATAAATAACATTTCAATTAGGTGACTTGTTACGACTAAACTTAGTTCTTAAATCTTATTTTAAACAAGAATCGTGTACACATCCTAGTCTCAAATTATGTAATCTGTTAGAAGCTGTTGCAGCACATAAAATGAATCCTTGAATTAAAAATATCATCTAATACATGAGGGTCCTGATACCTGAACTATTGTCTCGGTTTGATAAACATGTTTTTTTTTTTGTGTAGCATTTTTAGTGGCCACAAAGATTGTGCAGCTGGACGGAGATGCTTCAATTGAGCGTGTGACATGTAGACAGTCCATTGGCACTTTCCTCCTAATTGCAAGAATCTCCTCTTATCTGGGATCAGTAATTAAACTGAAGAAGTCTGTGACAGCACAACCCACTTCCTCTCGCTGTGACCTTCATGTAATCAACATGTTGCTTACTGAGCCCATTTTCTAAGAATATCTCAGAATAAAATATAAATAAATGAAGCAAAATCCTCTACATTTCTAGATGTTGAAAATTTTGTTGAATTGAGATATTGTCGTAAAGTTAAGAGCGATGATCGCTGGAGGTTTTTGTCGCTGCTGTAAGAACAGCATAGCGTGGAGGCAGTTAGTTACATTAATGATTCTCCGTTAGTGCCCATGATGTCATGTGATCTCACTGAAGGCACAGGGAAACCCCATTGGTGGTGCTGGTGGAGGGGGGGGGGCACTGCAGTGGTCAGACATAAGCATTTTCCACTGAACAACCTGTGGATTGTTAAGTCATTCTTTTTTGCCGATTTCATTCATTTTTTTTTAAATTTGTTTCTTATTTTTGATGACGTTGCACCGTTTTAGACATGAAAGTGTTTTATCGTTCACTCTGCCGAGACTCAGTGTAGCGTGTTGACTGCATCAATCAGTAGCAGAGCCCATTCACATCTGCAGCAGCATCGTACTCCAGATGTGGCTTCTTCAATTCAAACCCATTAGTCTAATGAGGCTACTAAGAAGTACAGGAAGGGGATATATAGAAAAGTCCTACCACTCCTGCTGGGGCTCATCGATGACAAAGAGGATCTTGAACTTTTTGGGAGTCGTGACTTGGGTCTGCTCCACCAGCCCCGCCGAGGCGGCGGTTTGCTTCACAACGTTGGTGATGGAGCTGAAGAATCCCGCCCCAGAGGACTGGGACGGCAGGGGTTTCTTCTCCGGAGCCGGGGAGGTGGCGGGAGGCCCTGCCGCTGTGGGCGACTTGACAGGTGTGGTGGAAGCAGGTGGCGGAGGCTGAGCCTGGTCAGGCCTCTGGAGGTCCGTCATGTAGCCATTAGGGAGGTTGGAGATGAAGGTGCTGTCCGAGAGGCGCCGGCGGAGGTAATTCATGGCTGCGACGGTCGAATCCGAAACAAACGCTGGGTGTGGAGAGGAAGCTGATCTTCCAGCTGGTAATGGCTGAGTGTTCTCCAAGCGAGTGAATTCCCTCCCTGTTCAGTGGAGCATCCTCGGCTCCCCCTCAAAACCTCTGACGCTGCTCTTCTCCTCCAATCACCACGCTCTCTTCTTTCCTCCACCGTTGCGAATGATGCCCTTGCTATGCCTCTCCTCCCTTCTCTCCTCCCATCCCTCTCTGTAGTGCTTCTTTCCTTCTCTTCCCCTCCCCCATATTCTTCTTCCTCAAAGGCATCATGCCTGTTCAGTCACAGCACAAATAATAGTGGGGCTTTCTCCAGCGGAGGTGTGCACATGTGGCTCACATGCTGCAGCGTGATGATCCTCCATCACTCCTGTTTTCTGATATACGTGTGGTGGACTCTGCTTGTCAACTGTCATGAAATCTAAAATGGCTGTTGGACAGTGGGCAGTGCTAAGTGAGGACAGTTAAAAATGGTCTCGATGCTGCTCTATTCGAAGCCTAATGAACATGCCGTGTTGCCAATAACCATCCAATTTAGTGCATTTAAAATAAATGTATAATACACATATTTCTGATTAGTAACAGCTTTTTTATTCGTTCTAATATAATTTAATTTAAAATTAAACATGTAAAATAATAACTCAATCCTGCTGTACATTTATGTTTATTTCCCATTTATTAAAACGTTTTTATTTGTATCTATTCTACAATGGTTTGTGGTCATTTTAACCTTTCAATTTCACTCACCCTAGCTATTAAAATTGGGTCACAAAAGCGGATCAATGAATCGATGACCTGCAGCAGACCTCAGCGCTCGTCAATGCATTGAAATGTCTCGTGTGACTTTGTGAGAGACTTTAAAGAAACCATTTTATTCAAGAATATGATAAAGTCTGTTGATGATATCCTTAAGAATCTACTTGGTGAATGCATGATGTTTAGTAACAATTGTATTAATTACAAATAAATACTAATACTATTTGCAATACATTTATTTTATATGTGTTACCAGCTTTATTGTTTAGTGATTCACATTATTTTATACTTTTGTTTTATTCAAATATAAAGCTATATTTAATATGTAGGATCTGGTCAGAGTTGAGTATCATCGAGAATTATTATCCAATAAAACATTTTGACAATAGGGAGACCATCGTCCTCTTTTACCCGGACACGTCCCCTTTTCCGGTTTATAAAATCCTTCAAATGTCCGGGGTTTCCAGTTTGAGTAGAATGTTGATCTTTGCGTCACATACCTTTTTTATTCACCAAACATGTTCATTGGTTCATTCACATTCTATCAGATGCAGTTCATCACCGAACCCCAGAATGTGTATTAATTCATTATTTTGCAGTGCAGTGCTCTCTTCTGCAGGACAAACAGAAAAAGTACCTGTGTTTTTGTAAGGGTCGTGAAAAATCGGAAAGAATAATTTTCTGTCTGCAGAGCTGTGTTTTGTCAGTGGCAAACAAAGTCTGCAACATCCTTTTAAGCTCATATTCCCACTTTAAAGCACAGCGCAGATGTTAAAGCAGGGGTCGGGAACCTTTTTGACTCAGAGAGCCATGAAAGCAAAATATTTGGAAATTTATTTCAGTGAGAGCCATATAAATAATATTCAGATGTAAGAATCTGTGCTTGACACGAATTTAAGCCCTTTTCCTTTGTTCATCAAAATCAACAAAGAATTCAGACGGGTTCATCCCTTTCCATGCCTCCATTTCAATATGTCCATCATATTTAAATGAAGCACAAGACTAAAATTTCTCCATTTCTGTGATCATGAAAAAAAACAAACAAATGAAAACATGAATTCAAACTAACAGTTTATATTTGTTAATTTTAAACATGTCTGATATGAATCACACAAGTGGATTAATTAAATTTCAGATGAAGTTTAACGAGAATAAAACTGTTCATCAGTAACTTCACATCATCATCGCTTTGTCTGATCGTCTCTGACGTCATTAGAATGTGTGTCTCACCTGCACCTGTTTAACGTGTTTGTGTTTCAGCGTATTCTTATTAAATTCGTGAGATAAAGGTAATTTACAAATAGTCATCATGTGATGGTGTATTAATACAAGTGTGTTTTAAGGACCGCGATCACAAAAGGAAAACCAGCATTTGTTGCGCTTTCATTGAAACCTGCAGCTTAACTTTGATGGACCTGACGTCATGTTTCTGTGACTCTCGTAGAGAAGAACCTGAAGCGATCAAACGCGCATTATTTTGTTCGATATATTATTTAAGAAAAACAAGCTTATAATTCTATATCGTTTTTCTGAATTGCGTAAAATGACTGTCGCACGTTTTGCTCTTTTTATTCTCGATTCATATTATCTTTTCCGTGCGTTCAGTGGAAGAGGCGGGAGCTCTGATTGGCTGCTGTGCATGTCAATCAAATTTTCAACCAATCGGCACAATACCCATTTGATTAATATGCACAGCAGCCAATCAGAGCTCTCTTTACTATTTTCTTATATCATATTTTATTAAATCACGCGAACTACTCGCAACAGCCGGTCGATCGCGATCGACATATTGCCCACCCCTGAAACAAGTGATAATATTTTATATTTTATCTGAAAAGCCGAAATCTGCGAGCCAGATGCAATCATCAAAAGAGCCACACCTGGCTCGCGAGCCATAGGTTCCCGACCCCTGTGTTAAAGGTTCGAAAAACATTCTTAAAAAAAGACGACCTAAAACAATACTTTCTTCTTTTGTTCAGTGTTGAGGCATTTTTTTTTTCAAACATAAAAAGACACATTATTTTAAGGGAAAACTACACATTGAAAAATATGCTACCTCCGTTTTTTCTTTTTGTTTATGCGTTATTTATATACATACCAATATGTTGTTGATATATCATTTAAATGAATATATTATTTATAAACAAAACTTTGTTATCCAGAAGCTCAGGTTAAGTGTCTTTTCTCGAATTCATTAAAATGCGTATAACACAGACAGAAAAACTGAACTTTTCACACAAAAAAAACATTAAAATGTGGGGCAACTCGCAGTAGTTTCCTTGTGGATTCAGAATATGATCAACCAAATTTGAGCAACCCTGACACAACTTAACTCTTTATTTTAATGTGTTTATAAGCATGTATTTACCTTGTTAAACAGAAGTACATGCTGTATTTAAATTGTAAACAATTGTATCTGGAGCAGAATCGTATCGACAAAATTAAAATGTCTGCGTTGCGCGCCAACAGTGACATCTGCTGGTCGTTATTGGCTAAGTCAACAAAATGAACGACTCCTTTTAACGTGTATTATAATATTTTGTATTTAATCTAAACACATGTAGTAAAGAATTTGGAAGTTTTTGCTTAATTTTTGGTTCATCTCCAGTTAGATTCCAAGTGTCTCTCCACAGGGGGTAGAAGTCCAAACAAAGTCACTTAGAAATATTCCAGAATATTTCATTTTAATAAAAACACATTTTATAGCTGTTTATGTTATTTATTTTTTATTGATTTAAAAAATAATAACAGTTTTCAAAATCTTTTCGACTACAAAAGAAGTTTGCGTTTCGTCCACCGGGACCGCCAGAGCTCTATTGTCCTGCTCAGCAGCGGGACAGTGAAGGCAGCTGAGCTAGCCTTGTTATTGTTGTTGCTGTGAAACTCAATTCTCATTTCTCGATCCGACGTTTTCCCTGAGCGACGAAGGTCAGCGGGAACACAAGCAAAAGAACTGTAAGTGACTTCTGGGACCAATAAATCCTCCTTCGAAGTTTGATCGCGAGACTTTCTGGAAGGTTTTAAATGTGCTAGCTAACAAAAGTTGTCGACTGTCTGGAGTTGCTAACTTTGCTCCGAGGACCGATTTGTCAGCTTGTTAAATACAATGAACACGACTAAATCCTGATTATAAACGTATTTTAGTGTTAAGACTTTTGTTTAAAACTACTTTTACGACATTCTGCGGATTAAAACTGGTTGAGATGTTCTATGAAGTAGCGCTGTGTAGCTTTAGCACTAGTTAGCTCAACTAAGCTAACGACGTTAGCGTAACGGTACTGCTCAAGAAAGTGGAGTTCCCATTTGTATTTTAAAATGCTACCAATCGATTGTATGATAACATGAAGTCTGTAAAAGTATGATGCGTTTATGTCAACTTCTTTTCCCGCAGGTGACCGGTTTGTTTATGCGCTTCGATGGTTCAAATTGCTAACGTCAATGTTAGCAAAAAGCCTCTCCGTGTAAATGCGTTTCACTAGAATGGACCTGTTGAACTCTCAGCTCCTGGACAAGATGAACAATAACATTGGGAGACTACACTTCGGAGGTTAGTTTGTACATGTTGCTTTGCATTGTAACGTGTTTGTTTTTTTTCCCCGTCTTTCAGGGGGGTTAACAAAAACCCGCACCGCCTCGGCCCTTTGAGTTGAATAGGTTTTGGATTTGAAATGTGCCATATTCAGTTAACACTTAAACCAACAAAACTTGTCAATATTTGCAAGTGTATTTGGCAACAGCAGGGAAGTGAACCTTAAGTGGAGGATTTGGACACATTATTTTTCTGTGACAGTTGTAAATCAGAGTAAATATAAAGGTTTTGCACCACAAAATGTATTTTGGTATTGTCATATTTTACATAATACTACTTTTCGTGGAACTGCTCTGCCACTAAACTTGAATTACCAAAATAAAGTACTTCAATAATCATTGTAGACTTTAAAGAAACTAATATTGCCAATATTATGACCGCCCACACATCCCTTTTGTTGAGGAAACAACCACTTTGAAATATTTTCATTTATTTCACGAATACCATGTGATTTTCTCTCCCTATTAGAAGAGTCCAGGACACCATCCATGTCCAACATGAGCGGACAAACTACACACTGCCCCAGCAAGCGGAAGTATGGCGACGAACAACTGGAAGACCAAATGAACTGTGATGAAGACCACATGACCAAAATGAGCAGATTGTTTGCATCACAGCTGTAAGTAAAACGTTTCTTTATTTTTTTTGTTCTTTTAAACACGTATACGTTCCAGTATTCTCTCTTTGTTTGAGCACTATAGTCAATTTCACTTTCTTTCAAGGGCTCGTCCTTCTGCCGGAGATAACCGTAATGAGCACTGGACTCTTGGCCATAGCCCTGTGGAGCACATTACTTCCACATCCAATGGTCTCCATGGAAACCACCTGTATGCTTCCATCTCTGGATACGTTGTCGATCAGCCACTGGCTCTGACCAAAAGTAATGCGGAATCTGGAATGGTCGGCAGGGAAAGACCTGCTGTCGGTGTGACTGTAGAACGGCAACAGGTATGTTCATAGAGAGGGTGTTAAGATTTTAAATACGACATTTTATAGACTGAACACATGTTATACATGTGTCGAAGAAAAGCTAAGTATTTAAACTAATTGTTTCATTGGATTTTTATCTTCAATATTTTTTTAAATGGCATCTTCTTCTTCCCTATTAAAGTGTTTTGTTTTTTTTCTAATTAAAGAATCGTCCCTCGGTTATTATTTGCGCCCCTGCAAGCAACCGCAACTGTAACCTGTCTCACTGTCACATGAACGGCTCTCCAAGTCCACCGGCTGATGACAGGAGGACAGATGGTAAGTGTTTCAACACTCATGACTCTTAACACACAGCGTTATACTGCTTTTTTAAACCTCTGTGTCTTTCTTTCTTTATTTAAAAGTATGCGATCCAGTCATTGAGGAGCACTTCCGCCGCAGCCTTGGGAAGAACTATAAAGAATCTGACGCTGTCTCCAGCTCCGTATCCAACTCCGTGTCCATCTCGGGAACGGTTGACGACCACTTTGCGAAGGCGTTGGGAGAAACCTGGCTCCAAATCAAGGCTAAAGGTGGAGGGCAGCAAACCCCAGAGGGCGATCAGTGAGGTCGAGGGACACACGCATTCGTACATTTACGACCGCCACATGCTAATAGCTTGAAAACGAGATCTCTCACAAGCATCGACAAAGGAACAATATCGGAGGAGTTCTCGGTCAAGAAGTCATCAGACAAAATCTCTTGAATTCAAACACTGTGGCCGTACAATCATTTATTTTCAAAATGATATTCAAACCTTATAAAGTCTATTTTAGTCTTCCGCTAATCACTTAATAGCCAAAGGATCTTTTCTATCAGTATATAAGCCATAGATGCCATTTTGACTCTTGTCTTTATTCACACTTACTTGAACAACACTTGCAGTTCACATTTCCTCTCACTCATTTGACTCGAGATTAGGCAGTGCCTTGCAGTTCTTTTCTTTACTTCCCCTTCATAGATACCTGAAATCAAACGCTTTTCTTTTCTAATGCTTCTAAAGTTCTCCTCTCATCGGCTCTAATACTTCATTAATCATTATCGCATGATTTCAATAGCTGGACTTGATCACAGTGCTAAATCTAAACTGTATATTTACTCAGAATTTATTTTTATCTAACATTCAAAAATACCTACTGCTGGTACAGTTGTACTCAATATATTTTTTGTGACTGGTTTTTGTTGGTGTGTCTTATCAGTATCCATATCCAAATCACAGCCTCTGGAAAGGTTGTTCCGAAAGCAGTCGAACCAACTGCGATTTCCATATAGACGTGACAAAATCTGGCCCTCTGTAGCACAGTGCCTTTATTTATTCTAAACATGTCGTTCACATGTGAATGAAGATTGATTTATTTACTCATACAACCATCCGGAGAAAGCATCCAAGAGCTAGAGACAAAAGCAGTGGCCGCGTCTTCAAGACGAGTTAAGTTGAGGTGTAATGCACAGTTAATGTTACATCAGGTTTGGTAAATACTGTTACATTTTCAGTTCTTCCACCATCAAGGTCTGGTCTGTGCCACGATTCTTGTGTGCGTTTAAAACCAAGCTTTGTTGAGTATCCTCCTGAATTTACAATAGTTTTTCTGTTTCTCAACACTGATTTAAAAACAAATCTTGTAAATTCTACAATTATTTTTAAAAGTATACAATTGTCTTAATATTTTGTGCACTATCCAGTTTCTATATTTTATTTTACTCCTTTCAGACCATCATTGCGCCGTGCGGAATGATCCTAGAAGTTTTCTATTAAAGAGTAGTTTACTCGTAGGTAGCATGGGTGTTTCGTTAGCTTCTAACCATGCATGTTATTTTTTTTTTCTAAAAGTGGACGTTTTACCCTCAAGTGCAGGAACACAACAGTCTTTTGAACAAAAACACTGGTGCAGAGTCAGAAAGACCTCCATAGTAACAGTTTAAAGCTTCCTGTGGAACCATCGTGGAATTTAGGGATTGTCATGGGATCTACTTGTTTGACACAAGTTTATTTTTCACTAAATATGTTTGGGGCTTCAGCCCGTTTTTTTTTTATTTAAATGCTATATTTTGACTACCTTTTATTTAGAGGACAGCAGGAATAACCTGTATTATGTGTCAATCACATAGAGGAACATTTGTACACTTATTTCCGTATTTCTCTGGAAGAAAATGCCACTCTTTTGTACTTGATGTCTTCCAAATTAAAATAAAAATGATTACACATTCACATTTCCCAATTGTTTTTTTTTTTGCAGGTATGAATCACTTTAAGTGCTAGCCTTGTGTTGACGTTTACTCATTAGAGTTTGTAATTGACGCTAATGATGTGCTTGACTTTTGTTTAGGCCTCTTTGCAGAGTAGCACTCTTCCTCTTTCAATTGTGACGGACGAGGAAACGATAGCAGCCAGTAACTCAAGCACCTTTTCATTCAAATAATGTCGCTCACTCTGATCCAGATCGACAAACACAAGCTGCTTCAAATATCTGTTATTCACAGTCATTTCTATTGATTCCTTGTCTACCTTTTTCTTGGCAGGTCAATCCTGCCTCTCTAGCTAGCACAGTACTTGAAGTTTCCTGCGTCATTGACCACCGAGATTAACCGAGAGGTTTCATTTGGATTGAGAGCCACTTCCAAACGCCTGCAGATAACGCACAACACCTTCAATATAGTCGGCGCCTGGTAAAACATTCTGTTATTGATATGGTTTCACATACTTGTACATTTGTTTTTAGAATTCTTGGACCTTTGTTGCACATCGAATAAGCACTTAAGCTTATACTAACTTATTTAATAATACTAACATGTTAATACTTAAGGTGTTGTTCTGTAATATTTATTTTTAAACCGTCTTCTAAATGCATTTGCTCGCATTCCATTTCAGACATGTGAAGTCTGTGTCACCGCTTTGAGTTTAATCCTAGTGGAGGCACCAATTATACATATACTATGTAGTTATATAGTTATACTTGTAGTTTATTGGCACAATAAACGCATGTATTTCAACATGGTCTGCTCGGGGGTTGTAGATTAAGATGTACTTCCGATTTTTAGCCAGCAGGTGGCAGTATTGCACCACTGATGCTGCGTTACTATCGTTAATTGTAGACATACTTCTTGCATTTCCATCAGTCGAATATTTTAGTCATGTTTCATTTTAGGGGAACTGCCTGACCGTAAACAGGGAGTCGGGTTGTAATGGATTTGAGTAGAATTAAGTTGTATAAACCTGTATGTTTTTCCAGGTAGACCTACTGGTTTGTTGTAAGCAGCACTTTATATTCATATTTATACTTTTTATTTACCCCTGTGTTTTTCTTGCGTTTGCTGCTGTGTTGATTGTAAAGGAAACTTTCCATAATATTGATACATTCCTCCACTATTTGGATTATTATCCATATTAAATGGAGCCACATTACTATAGGTTTAAATATGATTGGATTTGAAGAATCCTACAAGCAGAACAAGTCCAATCTTTCGTTTGCTGCCCCCCAAGATTAGCGTCCTTCTATTCAGCAGCAACAAAAGCCCTGCACGTATCCTTTTTATAGAAGCCACATCTTGTTGGTTTGCCACAGTGGAACCACATTTTCTGCGAGAACACATCATCGGTGCTCAAGACACTAGCGCTGATAAAAAAAAGACAACATTGGTAGTGGCTGACCATGAAAAGGGTGTCTAAAATCGAGATGACACATCAGGGTCATGCCAAATTCCACTTGGCCCCCCTTCAGTGTGTAAAGGCCACAAGGAGCACGACATATTGAGTCCTGCTCCCTCCTTTGGTTTCCTCCTGTCACAAGTGTCGCCCTCTTGCATTACAGTGATGCAGATGTTGTGCCCCGACTTCTCGGTGATGAGAAATGATGGTGCTTTATGTTTCTTGAAGCAGGTCTGACCCCCAAACGGTGCCGCATATGTTGCGCGACATATTGCCGTTGTGTTTGCCAAGTAGCTGATGGAGAGATCTGTCGTTTTGCATAATTCCAAATTTGTTGTGCAAGGGGCCGAACACGGCGCCGCTCCCCACTCCGCAGCACCCGAGTGCACAATGTCCGAGACATTTGCATGATTGCCTGTAGATTATTTGAACGTTATCTATTCCTTCCCCTCCTCCTCCCCTTTTTTCTTTTGTCCTGCTGCTGCGTCTTGGTCTTGTTTCATTTGCTCTCTGCTGCGAGGATGCACACGCATCCTTGGGCAAAAAAAAAAGAATCTAAAATAGACCATACAAGCAACTGGAGTAGATGCACAAACGGAGGAAGCAGCTCACGGGCAGACTTGAGTCATGCTGGCAAGATCATGCACCCTGAGCTGACAGCCTAACACACCAGATTACAGAGGACGTCATCTCTTAAAAAATGCTGCCGTAGCTCAATGGGTCGCTCACAATATTGAGATGTGAGAGGGAAGTGATCGAGTGATCCGTCGGATGCTCGGGCTCACTCCCGACGGTGTAACCTCGGTCGGAAGGGGAAGGGACGACGACACGGGTCACTCCGGATAACTGTCTTGCAATGAGCAGAAACAGACCCTGTCAGGCTACCTCAACATCAGTCCTCAACCACCAATGGCGCCCTCTCTCCTTCCTGCACTTCCTCCTTCCGTCGGCGGCGACGTCTTGAGGAGGCCGCGTGCGTGTGACATTGATTTGGCAGGGTCCTATTAATACACTTCTCGGTGTTGCATGCTGTCTCAGCGACATCTTTGACCTGTTTTGTGAGGCACATTTGGCCTGCCCTGTGGCCAGTTGGTTCTGCACACGGCCAACTCTTTTTTTTTCCCACTGATACACTTGGCTTCACTTCACGGCAACATGTTTTATTGATTGATTTGCTAAATCATTGATTTTAAAAGGCCATATGCTCGACTATATCCCATTGTGCCATTTCTGTGACCTTAATAATAGTATATAATAAGGGCAGCAAGTTAAATAAAATTATAGTTATTTATTCCAGGATTGTAGGTATGTTGCGTCGCCGTTTAAATGACAGACTTCACTAAACTTTCTTCTAAAGTTCTTCTTTACTTTAATAAATAATTTCATTAAATAAAGAAAATGTTGATACATTTTAAATGTATATATATTATTTATCGTCTTTAAAACCACATAAGGGTGTCTATTAAGCACAGGCATCTTTAGGGTCATCGACAAATGACCTTGATATACTTTGATTTTTGCAGAATAAAATTACTTTTCATGGTGGATTTGGTGGATTTTGACCTGAAAAAAGACCAATTTCGGTTGAATAGATCCACAGATATGTGTAAATCTTCTCCTTCTCCGGAGAAATCCATCCCAACTCACAATAGTTTTAAATGTAAATAAAAGGACACTCTGAAGCAAGATGGCTCAAATAATAATAATAAAAAAAAATCCAATACAATCTTAAGGAGTTGTCGTTGTCAACAATTTTATTTTGTTTTTTATTTCAATCTATTCTTTCTTAAACTGTAAAGTTGGCAGTTTTGTATTGGTGTACCATATTTGTAGCGTCAGAAAGAACTTTTATTGCGCTTGTGCTACTACATTTTTGCCACCATGACATTGTGCCGTTGAGCAATGATCCATATATAAAAATAACATAGAGGCTTGAAAAGGTATTGGATTATATTAATAAATAAAGGTAATTTATGATCATCTTATATTGTGTTATCTCTAACAATTTTTTTTTTTCTACTTTTGGTTTTGTGTTAAGGGGTCGAGTGAAAACTACACGGGAACTCGACGTTGAAGCACTTTTCACACAGTAATGGGAGTGAATTATGCTGCCGAGGTTCGAGTCGGAAAAGTTGACCTGCGGTGAATGTTGGTGGAGCGATGACCAATCGGAGCGCAGACTTTCCATTAACCTATGATGTCGTGTGAGAGGAAATCCATTTGAATCATGGATGGAGGATCTGACTGTCACAGTTTTAGCCAACAATGTTGTTACCACTAGCTTTAGGGTGTAAGTTACAGAAACGTTTGGGGATTTTTGATTTGAATGACTTTTTTTGTAGTTGAAGGTGTAGAATCTTCTTGTCTGGATAGTGAGTTGAGGCGGTTCTGTGTACGTTGTCGAGATAAAACTGTCTTTTTCTTGGATGAAAGTGCATATTCATTTAAGCCTGAGCAAAGCATCATAAGTTGACCTCCCACCACTAGATGGCAGTGTTTCAAAAAACCAGTGCGGAGATGAAAAATTGTCTGAAATGAGTCGGTGATGATGGATCTCTTTAGTTTACAATTGTTTTTTTTAGTCCTGTTTTTAACTTGAGTTGAAACCCCTTAAACTGACTGTTTTATCTTGATCTTTAAAGTATATACTTAATTGAATATTGTTTTGATTGTTTAAGCGCTTTGTGACCCTGGTCTGGAAAAGCGCTATACAAATATAAATCACTTACTTACTTACTATCACCAAGAACGATATAAAAAGACAAAAATCAAAAGTGCGTTGAAAATAAATCTACTAAACGATCATTATTTTCCATTAATCCTTGGCCTCGCAAAAGCCACCAGGGCAAATGATTTGTGTTTAATTTAAATATTTTTGGGCAGCGAACATGGAATTCTTTAGCCCGCGGGTCACGTCTCATTACAGGGCCCGGTCCAGGCCCCCGGGATTACAGCCCGCTCGACTGGGCCGCCTTAATAAGGAAGGTGACTGAGCACCAATTTGTGCGGCAATATTTCCTTCCTTACAAATCCAAAACATGGCCCCCACTCGCCTGTCTACCCCACCACCACCCCCTCTTTTTTTGCCACCCCCCCACCCAACCCAACAGCACCACCGCCACCACTACTCCCCCTGTGTGTTTGGCAGTCACACAGTCGGCCATGTGTGTGCTGAAGACGTTACATAATGGCCCCCTTTCACTGCACTCCAGATCAAAGAGAAACAATCCAGCACGGAAAAAAAAATTGCTCCTTTTACTGATTTATTCCTCTTCCACCATCCATTGTTATATCAGCGTTCAGCACCCAGAGACTCCAGTACAGTAGTCGGCCTTATTACCCGCTCCCGCATTCCCCCTTTTATGCTGGAAAAACCAAACACGGCAAATGGGAACCATCAGAGGTTCACTGAGCGAGGGAGGGGGAAAAAGAAAAAAAAAAAAAGAACGTAGTTTTGATAAAGAAGCTTCAGGCGCCTCCGTTTTTTTTTTTGAAGTGTCTCGGCTCGCTCGCACACGTGTTGCAAAAACTCTGAGGGGGGAAGATTTCTCGAGTGTAGAAATCAAAAGACGGAGGAATTCAAGTCGCTGCCGCCCGTGACATTCGTCCTTTTTTTTTTTCTATAAGCAATGGGGAGAGAAGTGTCATCACAATCGTGATGCAGTTATGATGAAATCATTTTTCTGGAAGGGCTTCCGCTCCCAAAAGTAGCTCCACTTTTTTTCCTCCGAGTGTCTTCATTATTCTGCTGCTTCCTCACTCCCGAGTACACTTGCTGGACTCGAACGAGCGAGAAAAAAAAAAATGGGCCTTTAAATTTCAAGAATGACTTTTATGAAGTGAGACTGGACTGGAGTTAAATATATTTAACAATAAAGACTGAAGGCAACTCACTTGTGAATATAATAAGAACGTAATATCAAAAGTGTCGAACTATAGCATTTATCTCAAGAGTCCTTACAGTTTAAATAACACTATATAATAGAAAAAAACATCGATACAGCAATACATCGCAATTTCTTTTTCTTGACGCCATTGTATCGATATTTGACAGCACTCTATTCATTTAATGAAATATATATATATGTCAGAGTTGGAACTTCAAGCTGTACTAGTAGAGATTGGAATCCTACTACTGAACTGGGTTCTGAATATTGTAATTCCAATCTGTACTAGTAGGATTCCAGATCCTACTGGATTCCAATCTGTACTGTGACATACGTATATGCATTTATAAAAATAAAGCTGTATATTTTTTTGGGCTCATGTTTTAAATTCCCGAGCGTTTATTAATTTTCGTGTTGCAATTAATCCACCAGCCTCTAGATGGCAGCAGTAATTATGCCTATGCCGCAGCTAAAGATAAAAAACAAAATCCTTTGAAATCTCGATGACTAAGGACGAGAGGATGCAGTCGACTCAAGCAGCTTTTAAAGCTTATATTTGGATTTATTTTGTTTTCAAAACAAATGAAAGCAGTTACGATTTAGATAAGTAAAGTATATTCTTGTTCCCACAGTATCACTATCTTGTCGTTCTGTGATGTGTATCGCCTGATTCTTGCCAATAACCGATCTAGACAGTAGTGTAGAAGGTGCTCTTTTTCCAGAATCATCTTTATTTCTTTTATAATATAAATTTGACTGTACCTCATCCAGAACATGACTAACATACACAAAGTTAAGAAAACATGACAAAAAGAGAACGCACAGTAAATCGGGGAGATATGAAAATCTGACAATCCAAAGTGACTACTAGTTATGGAGTTGGACAGTTATTTGATTTTAAAAGTATGACCAAATCTACTGGTGAAATTTAAACTTTATTTACCTAATCTCATCTCCTTAATTGACATCTTACCTCGTTTTTTTAAATGAACGAAAAACTCAGAATCCTGTTTGACCTTTAGAATTATAATACTGACACCTGCCACACAAGGAATTGACCACCTTAAGTTCAAACCTTTGACCTGAATATATTATCCATTGTATTGCTTTTCATACCAGCTCCTTGTGTTCTCTCTTCACAAAAATTACATCTGTTTTTTTAATGTAACATTAATAATATCACATTTTTTAAATACATTTGCTGAGTTTAATTTGGATTGTTTTCCTTTACGATATTAGAACGTTCATGTGAGATGATAGCGGCTTAAAAAAAGTAACAAAATGAAGGTTTAAAAAAAAAAAAAAAGTGTGGATACTGGTAGGCAAAAATTAATTTTACTTGTTCATAAAAAAACCCTGCAGTAATGAACAAGTTCTCTCTTTTGGATGCTAAAAAGTCCGGTTGTGGGCGTGAAATGTATTATTTTGAAAAGACCTTTGGAACGTTTGTGTCGATGTCACGTCAGTGCCAGTTCCTCTGAATCGGGGCATGCTTAGGAAGTCGCTATGTTTATTGTATTTTATTCTTTTAAAGCATGGCTGGACTCAAATTTAAAGACGTTGTTGTTTCTTAGTTCAGTGTTCAAATACTTAACTTAAACAAGAAATGTGTTTCACATTGACTTTATATGACTCTTTATCTTGTGACACCTTTTATTGACTTGAATTCTGTATTAGTTTCCAGTTATTTAAGTATTTAAAGCCTAGAATTCTAAAGGGGTTAATATAATGCATGCCACAGACTCGGCGGCGAATCTGCCAAAAGCTTCTTCCTCCAAAGATCTTGTGCAGGTAACAGATAAGTCGCGTGTGGTCTGCAGCTGCATTATGGACCTGAGGTGGTCCTGTAGGTAGCATGTTCATTCCATTATGCATGCAGCCTGTGAGGAACGCTTTCATTCCCTCGTAGGAGACACGATCAACGCGGGGCCCTTATCTCAGACCCCGCAGTGATGGGAAGTGGATCACTGGTCCGTAGCACCCTAGCGACGGGGTTATCTCCAGCTCTCAGCTCCGGGAGGGGTGTGAGGAGGTTCATGCTTGCAGGGGTGCAGAGAGAGAAAAAGTGCTGCTTCGGCAAAGCAAAAAAAAAAAAAAAAAAAATCAAAGTAGGTTTTTGGTGCCGAAACCGTTATCACACCTGACAGTGTCTGCTTGGGAATCCAGCGGTGCACGCGGACTACGTGAGCGGCTGGTCATCTGTGCACGGGGTGATCCGGTGTGACGTGTCACACGCCACATTAGGCCGCGCCAGAGGATGTGTTTGACACGCCGCCGCGTCCCCAGATGGGCTTCACAGTTCAGGGCTCCCGTGCACACCGCCTTGTTCCGGCGTGTGCGTCTGAGGAACGGGTCAACTGTGGGATTTTGTTGAATAGAATTAAACTTCGGTTTATTTCTAAAGATGACAGTTTCTTTATTTAATCTACCAAATGTATTATTAAATCTGGCATTTTTATGCAGTTCCATTTTGGAGGAAACGTAGGTGAGCTAATGCTAGTAACAACAACCAACAGTGAAACTTTGCGACTAATGTGTTGATTTAAGTGCGTCCTAAATAGATGTTGGACTCTATTGTATCATCAGTGTCTGTTTGAACAAAACTCTTTTCATTTAAATATTTACATTAGAAAATGTGCTTAAGCTCCGCCCACTGAAGACACTGTGTTTCCTGGAGATTAAATCTTGTTTATCATAACCATGACCACCCTGCTGTGATTGGTCAAGTATTGAAGTTAGTGACCGCGCATAATCAATCCCGGAAGTCTCCACCTCCAAGGGACTCGTTGTATAAACAAAGCGGGGGGTGATTAGAGCTGGCTGGAGGAGTGAAGCCATTAACACGTCATGATGGACTCTCGTAAACTCCTGTTTTACTGGATTTCAGATGACGAATAACTTTATAAAGTAATAAGTTCAAAACATGGTCATGATGAGGAATATACTGCATCTTGGAGATCAGGACTTCAACATTTGAAACCTCAGGAGAGTTGGGTTTTGACATTAAATACACTTTGATTAACCACCAGTATATTAAGTACCTTAATAATCATATCCAACAAAATGTTGTTGCCCTAACGAAGTGACTGAAAACAACGGAAATTCCAGTAAACGTTTTAGCTTAATTGCTAAAAAGATGCATTTTGGTCCAAAACCCCCAAAATAAAATATCTTAACTTTTCAAAAATGTATCCCTTTTAACCAAATAAGGGCAACGTTGTCTGTCTTTTTATGGTTGGGATTGTATATCAATGTTGATGGAGAATTGGAAGCTCAACATTATTTTTATATCTGGATGGGTCAATTAAGGCACTTTTTCTCTGTTTAACACCATTAGAATGTCATGTTAAAAGTTGGCAGTATTTTATTTCACACATCTGTAGCTCTACCTCAGTCATTCTACATGGATCAAGAAGAAATACAACTCTAAATGTGCTTACCCTGACTAGAAGTAGTGGAGAAGGTGTAACTCTGAGGGAACAAATGGTTGCCCATGAATCAGGATTTTGTATTTTGTTTGCTATAATCTAAAGATGGACTATTGTAGATGATGTTTTCTTCAAATATTTGCAACACTTCATGATGGCCACAAATCAACTCAAACATTGGAGTGTGTTCTTAGTGTGTGTGTGACGGCGCGTGCAGCCAAATGTTGACTTAATTATTTTTGGCAGATAACGGTATGCAAATGTGACCGAGTGACCTCTGCACGTGCCTGGCGTGTATTATCATCACTGATGTGACATTTTCACTCTCACAGTTTCACCCTCCGCTGCACAATATGACTGTGCAAAATGAGACGCAGATATTCAAAGTGGCTGAGACGCATAAACAAACCCCCTCTGCTCTGCGAGGACAGACCCGGTCTGAAGGCACATAAGAATGCAGTTTACTTTTTTTTTTATGACTCACTTATAAACACTTTTTTTTTTTTTTTTTTGGAAGCACTTGTCATATGTTAAGTAGCTCATCCAGTCCCTCCGTTGCTTATGATTAAGAGGTCCGGGCCCTTCAGGACACACTCGGGACTCGCGGCGGCGCTGAATCATGGCTGTGATGTGGTGCTCGCTTTCCATTCTGATCCGTCAGGCAGGTTCAGGATCCGTGCTCGGTTCCTCACAAAAGCACGACAGGCTGCTCGCTTCGGAACCCTTCGTTCGGGTCAGTCGCCTTGTCTCTACTCTTAATCCACGGAGCGTGAAACCCAGACGGGTACACCTCTCAGCCGACTGTGTCGAGGAACTTCACGATCGTAGAAACGTCCTTCTGTCTCTTAAAGAAAAAAAAGGGTGTTCTGTTAACTTTTAAAGGTGGGGTAGATGTTCTTCAAAACGCTCAAAAATTCAACCGCATCTCTTCAGAATGTTCGGTTAAAACTACTCCTCCAGGGCTCCAGGAAACTTTTCCTTGTGGTTCTGTTACACTTTTTTGAATCGATGTTTCAGTTGTGAAGTGCTGTCACTTCACGCCAACGATTGTGACTCGTAAGATTTTACATCTTTCCTCGGTTCATAAATTGAATGCCTGTATAATTTCTCCTACATTTTCCATAGATATTCGTAGCAGTGTTTGTTACTTTGTTGTGACATATTTTGGTTGTAAGTCCTCTTAAAACCTCTTCCACCTTGACCTACCCTCACCACGGTGTTTAAGTATTTGATATAAGAGACAAATTATGTCAACACTTGTATAGAGACTTTATATTTAATTATTTTAGTCAAGGAAGACAAACTCGGAGATAGTTAAGATAATCGAAGACGTATCGCATTCAGACTCCTACTTTCTTGTAAATATACATCTTGTTTGGCCCATGAATTTGTCTGTGGAAATACTTTGGCTCCCTTTGTGATCGTTTCCACACACATGGCTTAGAAAATGAAGGTTTTATTCAATTTATTGTAGACGTCGATGTCAGGTGCAACTAGGTACGTTTGTTACGACAAAATGAACGATAAAAGTAGCTCAGATTTATTGAAGCGCTCATATCTAGAAATATCTTTAATGTTTTTATTGATATTTAGGTTATTCAATCATTAGCTATAACTTTGTAATGACAAACAGTGCTTTGATGCTTGTTTTCGGTATGTTATTCACATGATGCACACATGACTTACTACTGCAAAACCATTGATTGAAGAAAACTGTTTTATCCTCCTTTATTTCATACACAAACCCAATTGATTTTCTCTCTCTTATTACTATACATCATCTTCTTCAGTCGTCGTCCATATATGAAGTATAAACTTAAACAGATTGTTCAAGTGTACGAAAAAGGAAAACATGTACGATGTTATTAAAACTTCCAAATATATCAAAGCTGATGTCGAGCCGAAAGAAAGTCTTTAAAAGATAAAAATCCTTCTGAATATTGAGGGAAAATCAAAATTATAAACCGAACTAGCAAGAGTTTGTTAAAAATGGATCAAATCATGTGTTTATGTTACGAAGTGAAATGGTAAAGATAAGCTACAATACTATTGCATAATTATTTTTAAATAAAGAAATAAAATAAATATAGAGAAACATGTCGATTTCTTGTTAAGTTTCTTTACTTAAAAAACATTTTTAGGGACAAATAAAACCAAGAAAATGAGAAAATAATTTAGTTGTTTATTGGGAAAATGCTAGTTATCCATAATAAAGTATTCCTAGTTTACTCTAACCTAACAAGGGCCACATAAAATCATTCAAAGGGCCACATGTGGCACGCTCCCTTGATCTACTCTAGATATTGTCAATCACCTGAAGGTATAAAGGAGCGTAAATTAAAAAAATATAAAATATCAGCTGAATAAGAGCGACGGGATGCAGAACATAATTTTCGTCTACAGATCACTGTTGGAGCCATTTATTTGTCATCTGTCGTACGCTATCAGGAGAAATGTTCCAGCATGTGGAGCACCGGGTCTTCCAGCCTTGGGGCCCGGAGCGAGACCATTAGAAGAGCATCAGTGTCCCGCTCGCTCCTTCCATCGTAACAGCAGATGATGCTAAATATAGCCTTTTCCAATATCCCTCTATGGTCTTTGAAATAGTTTGGTTCCGTTTTTATCCGGTATTGCTCAGTGTTATGAATGGCGGCTCTATGTAGGATCATCCCGTATGTGTATAGTACTCTTTACTCTGAAAAGACATATTTGGTTTACCAAATATAACTCTTAATATGATTTTGGGGCGCTAATTGTTACAATACATAACGGTATTAACATTCACACAATTGAGATCCTGTTTTCTTCTGACCTAAACTTTGTGTCGCTTCTCCTCCCACAAATTGTATCCAATTTGAACCGTTTTATCAATTCAGCTTGTTTCCAAAATAAGGGTTATCTTGCTTTCTTTTATCTCTTCCACTCTTTCTTTTATTCCTCTTTTTCTATCCCATTCATTTTAATGGAGAAAATCTTCAACTCATGTTTCAACTCCTTCCACTTTGAACTACTTCTACTTTTACTACCAATTCCACTACTACTTCTAATACAGTGGTTCTTAACCTTGTCGGAGGTACCAAACCCCACCAGTTTTATATGCGCATCCACCGAACCCCTCTTAGTGTTCCTTTAGTTTTTCCGGTGCTAGACTAGAGTTGCGCAACTTGGCGTTGCAAACCATTCAGACAGGGCGCTCACTACAATCAGTTCCGTGATACATGTGAATCCATGTTGTACATATTCGTCCGACCACTTTCTTCTTATGTCCGACATAGTTAGTGTGGATTAAAATATTAAAAAGGAAATCACATGACGTACTACCACGACAGTCGCACGTTGACTACTAAGCGCACTAAATTCCCCTCGGCACTGATTGGCCAAGCAGTGTAGTGTGTCATAACAAATTTACACCATAATTCTGGTGCTTTTCAGAACCTCCGCGGCGGTGGCTCTGCCGAACCCCTTAGATCGACTCACCAAACCCCTAGGGTTTAATCGAACCCAGGTTAAGAACCACTGTTCTAATACTACTACTACTTTTACTTTTACTACTAATTCTACTAGTACTTTTACGTTCCTACTTATTTTTTTAAGACTAATTCTACTTCTTCTACCAAACTACCAATTCCACTAAAACTTCCTCTACTACTTCTACTTTTACTACTAATTCTACTACTACTTTTACTTTTCTACTACTTCTATTTTTACTACTAATTCTACTTCTTCTACTTTAACTAGTAATTCCACTAATACTTCCACTACTACTTCTACTACTAATACTACAACTACTTCTACTTTTACTACTAATTCTACTACTACTTTTACTTTTCTACTACTTCTATTTTTAGCTGCCAATTTCCACTAGTAATCAATATTGTCCAAGTTGAGACTATTTTCGACTGATTCTTTAGATGGTATAGTCAGGAAAAGGTAGTGGAAAACAGCCCCACCTAGAATATTTCTCACCAGCCGCCCCTGGTTTTGAATATGGTTTAACCTCTGTGCACGTGGTGTGAACTTAGCCGGAATATTCGCTGTGTCATAAAAGCACACCGGGATCGATGTAGGTTTTAAAAACCGACTTGCATGAACCGTGTACCAGCGGCAGTGCGGCGTGTGACCCTTTAAATGTGAACTAGTAAACAAGTGAATTTCCATCAGGCATTCAGGAGCAGGGAAAAAAAATGGAGCCCGATTAGCATATATGCAGAGCGAGTGTGCGTGCCTGACTTCCTCCCTGCTGGAAATAGCCGAGCACACAACATTCCCTGATTACATTGATATGTAGATTCATGCATCTGCAAAGATTAGTTATTCATTAATGTATTTGCTTTGAATCCTCGGGTGAGCGTACCTCAGACAGAAGTCTGGGCCAAACCGTCACCAATGATCACACAAAATGTACATCAAAAAATACGTAGGATCGCTGACCCACGACGGCATAAAAAACGAACGTCGGTCGGTCGGGCGGGAATAAAAAAAAAAGTACAAACGTAATTATCCGGGCGTTTCATCTACAGTTTCTCGGGCTCTAAGTGGAATATGAGGATTAATGGTTGCAGCCGGTGTGAGTTTATAAGCTGTGCTGTTCTGTCATCCTTTCATAAAAGCATCATGGATCACCAGCTAGTGTCCTCTCCTACGGCCACACCGCCAGCACTTTCCTCTTTTAAAAATAGGCTCGCGACAGCCACTGCCAACGAATGCAAAAACACCAAGCGATGTCCCCTCGCTCAGATCTGGACTTGAAACAGAACCGGGGCGTCCAGAGACTCTGGGGGTGGGAGGAAAAAAAAAAAATCACTATCATCACTCTTTGATCGCTATTTATGTCAATTTTCTGAGTCAGCGATGATGCAAATGGATACTTTCATTGATGCAGATTTATTTCTCATTCTGGTTGGAAATTCCAAAATCAGGTCACGCAGTTTGATACAGGATTCTATGGAGCGCTGGGATGTCAGCAAGTGTTGGTCACTGGAGACGGCATGCGAGGGAATAGAGTGTGGGGGGGGGGGGGAGTTAAGAAATGGGTCATCTTTATTAACAGAAAACAATGATTTAAATGTGGAGGTATTTGAAAAAAGTGTGGCCCTTTAAAATGGTTGGATAGAGATGTATATTTATTTATATTGATACATTGAATTTAGGGCTTTTTGTATTGTAGGTTGTTTTTTTTTTTTTTTGCTTGACCCTAACCACGGCAACCACGTGGTCCCTTTTGGTGAATTAATGTCTCGCCCCCCGGGTTCCGGACTAATAGAGATCTCGTGGAGAAAAAAATGATGATTTATAGCCGAACCTGGACGTGAGACATCAGTTTGCTATTGTCACGACGGCGCCCGGGTTTTCATGGGTAATGATGCTAAATGACACCGCCGGGGAAATAGGGAGGCTCGCTCGTCATCCATCAGGTGCTAGTTGGTGTATTGGGCGGCCATCGTTCGGACATTACTCAAGCGGCGGCTCCGTCCCCCAACCCTCGCCGACTCCATCCCTCTCTCTCTCTCTCTCGCTCTTTCTCGCTTTCTCGTGCAATTCGCCACGAGCTACAAAAGGGGAACATCTCATTCTTTTCTGTACGGCGAGTCATTGTGGTGGTGTCAGCTGGTGCCGTCTCCTTTATCACACTGGAAGCTAATGGAAGCAGCGACTGTGGGAGGTGGAGGAGGGGGTCGGTGGGGGGGGGGTAGAAAACACACAAGAGTGGAAGGGTAGATGAGGCGGGTGGAGGCCCCGGGGCAAAAAGCTGTTTTGTGGTGATGTTTTTCTTGCTCGTCGAGGCCTCTCAGTCTCGGGCGACTGTTTCTGACACTCCATAAAAAAAAATTCCCGACGTCTTCCCCGAGTCCAATTAACCTGCGTTTATCTTTCCAATCCTGTTAGTTTTTTTTAATATCTGATGGCGTGTCCTCAAATGTAATTATCTTCCTCTGGATGGAGACCGTCAGGGATTAGAACCGACGCCCCAATCACGGCAGAAGAAGAACTCCGGATTCGAGAGTAACCTAATTTTCTCCGAGGATGAAGGAAGAAGGCTTGCTTTATATTTTCTATAACTCTTTATTTTTTTTCAGGGTCTTTTTCTCTTTGTATAACATAACAATCGTGCTTTTTATCATAGGACACCATTTAAATACATATCATGTTTATATTATGTTTTACATTAGGCAGTGAGACAGTTAGAAATATACAAAACAAAATTGCTTTACTAGACATAGTTTCTATTTTTAATATCAATATCTTTCATTTTTCATCGCGTTTCTGTAAGATATGTGCTTTAGCTTCTGTGGTCAAAATATTATTGCAGAAAACAGCAACTTTTCCATTTTTTCAACATTTAGACATTAACTTCCAATGTGTTACAGACATTCACGGTTACATGTTTTACACAGTACAGTTTTACAACAAAGTTCCAGAGAAAACTGCGGTAGAGTAACTTTATACAAAATTTCACAGAACATGAACCATTTTCGCTCCCTTTGTGTTGCTTTTTTTTTCTCTTTTTTTAACTCTCAACCCTCAAGTAAACATGTTTTCCGTCCGACCCGATGCCTTTGTCACAGTAGCTGCCATAGAAGCAAACTAACATTGTCCTAACACGCCATGGCAAACGTCTGGAGAAATTAAAGCTCTGTGCTTTTTTTTTTTTTCTTTCTTTCCTTTTCTTTCCTTCCACATGTAAAGCAAAGACAACGGAAAAACAGGGAGTGGACATCTCTGCTCAAACGGCCCACACGTGTACACCACATATGTATTGCTGGATACATATCGATCAAACTATGATTGATCGTGAACACACAAGAATGACGTAAACACAGAGTTGGTCCAGCTCTTTTTTAGTCGTAGCTTATAATCTACTCTCCTGTCCAGTCATGTAAACAGACTATGGCTAAAGTTGGCGTAAGGCCTTCTTCCCGAATCCATAGAATTCCTTTTTTTTTTCTTGTGCGTAAACAGGATTGACTGTCAGCGATAGTCGACGTTTTGGGAATGAATTCTCAAAAAACCTGTGCTTTTAGTTGTTGTACGTCTTCGTACTCTGTGCTTCGCCAACCGACACGTGATGCTGCATCCAGCTCTAGGGTCAGAACCCCGTCCTCGCCTCGTCTTTTTTTTAAGGGTCGATTATTGTTTTTTTTCGTCGTAGTCACGCACACACAAATATGTAAACGAGCAACAAGCCAGAATGTGAAACGAACCTTTACAGGCATAGTTTTTGCTTTTGTCTGAATATTGATTTTGGTCCCCCATCACAACACATATATAGTATAAAACATCCAAAAAATAACTTCTAAAAATGTCTCCATCACATAAAAGATTTCTTTTTTTTTTTTTTTTCCTTAAATACTCTGGAATAAATGTAAGGGAAAAATAACAGTCTCTCTCACGCACACAAAATCTTTAGCGACTGCTCCAGATTTCCTAGACTTCGGCATTGTGCTTTATCGGAGCCCCCCCCCCACCCCCCATGTTCCAGTGTGGCCTCACAGAGTGCAACGTTTGGAAAAAAGACAACTGTGTGAGGTTTAGTAAACATCCACAATTAAAAATTGACGTCATCCCTCACGCTTTTTTCTATGTCAATTTTTGTTCACTACTTAATCTACTATATTCACACGGTATTGACTTGATTCATGAAGATATTTAACTAGTCTAGATCGTTTTTTCTTTTTTTTTTCACAGTAATACACAGTATGTTTACACCTTTTTTTTTTTTGAATTTCAGATTGAATTTGTGAACAGTCTCTACTTGGGACGCAAACTAATGATACGACTTTTGTCGTCTTGGCAGGAAATTAAACGCGTTTGGATCACATGTGGCCCCTGGAGGTAGGTTGAATCAATTGAAATCTCGAAAGTCCTTTTTGAATGTTCTCTTTTTTTTTTTTGCTCCATGAGGGTTCGTCAGTTGTCTACACGTTGGCCTCCACATTGGTCAGGTTTGAGGTCGGACTCGTCGGGTTAGGGGGACTGATGGGCTCCGTCGGGCTCACCGGGTTCGGAGGGGGGCTGGTCGGGCTGACCGTCGTGGTGATGTTCGCCGCACTCGCCGTGGTGGTGATGGTGGTGATGGTGGTGGCGATGGTGGGACTAGTTACTGGGTTCACCGGGCTCGCGGCCGTTGCGGCGGCGGCGGCGACGGTCACTGCTGGCGCCGGGTTAGCCGGGCTCACGGGGCTGGCTGAGTTAACCGGCGCCGGGCTGGTCGGGCTGGCGGGGTTGGCGGGCGCTGGGTTGGTCGGGCTAGCCAGGTTAGCGGCGTTGGTCTCCACCTGCTGCTCGGGTCCATTCACCTGAGATCGCTTCACCACGGCAGGAGGCTGGAACATTATCCGCAGGCGCTGCAAGAAGACGGCAAAAGGGTAAGTCCTGGGATGGTTTTTGGTGCAACAAATGTGATGTTAAGTACATACTGAAGTACCTCAACTAGGATGTCTATTATCCTTGCTACTAGATGTCGCCAACATTTACTAGTTTAGTCATTTACTTTATGCTTTATACTATAACTTTGGTTGGTTTTAACTTTACTGTTGTCTCAATCTCAATTGGGCGGGCTTCCATTTCTTATCTTTATGTTTCACTTTGAATTGGTTTTTGAAAATACAAAATGCGAAATTTGACCATTTTTGTTTAACTTATTTTTCTTTCATCTTAAGTTTATAGTCAGTTATGCAGACGGTAACATTTAATACAGTGATGAGTTTATAACCCTAACCATATGTCTTGCATAAGTGTACGAGTCATCACTAGAGGACTGCAAAAAACATCATCCAATGGGCCATAAATGATCTGGTGGCTGCAAGTTTTTGAGCAAAGCCTAATCAAAGTGATCACCGATACAAACCTCATATAATTGGTTGGATTAGTTGACATTTGCTTGCATTAACGACATGTTTTTAGCACAATAGTTTCTTTAACAAAGAGTAGGGACTTGCAGAAACCCATTTTATTCTCTCTCCATCGCTAATAAAGTGATGACCAGGATGTGAACATATGACCTTCTTCTATTGTTCGCTAACACTCGTGTCGTTGAAAAGAAACAAGTGTCTGTCGTGTGACTTGCCTCTTTGAAAGTGCCCTTGAGTCCTAGATACATGTAGACCATGTACCCCGGTATGAGGACCATAGAGGACAGAGCCATGAGCCATCCAACTCCCTGACCCCAGCTCGGAAATACGTAGTCTCCCATTGTGAGAGGAACCATTTGTACGGCGCTGAACAGGAACACGCCCTGCGGGAGACACAAGCAGCGTTACACATCCTGACATCTCCGACTCCAGGCGGCGCCGGCGAGCGTCATTGATGGTCATGTAGTGTCGCGTGTCGTGGCTTGAGACGGTTGCACTCACAGCTACAATAAGAGGGGTGAAGACCACCCAGCACAGCTTCCACCATAGACAGGGCTTGTAGCCGATCATCTCCTCGATGTTCTCGTAGAACTTGTTCACACCTGCCACACAAATGTGCACAGTCACAAGGATTCAAAAAAGGCAATGGTATCGGTCATGAGGATGAAGATGTCTAGGAATTGAACCGGACAGGGTGTGATGTCAACCGTTATCTGGACAACGGGGTATGAGCGTGGAGAGAGATGGATACATGTACAATCTATCTTGGGTGGAACAGGAATGATACACACCGTAGAACCAGGATATGGAGATGCATTCAAAGAACACCAAGAACAGCAGACACATTCCACTGGCAGAGTAGTAGTCGAACAGTTTGAACACATAGATTCCACCCTGGTTACAAAAAATTCAATCAGTACAACAAACATGGACGGCGTGACAAAAAAACGAGCTGGAAGAGTCGCTGTTACCTGCGTGATGTTTGACAGCCCGATCACATAGGACACCAGGCAGACGGCCGCGATGAAGATCTCTCGTCTGCCCCTGAGAGCTCTGGGAAACTCGTCCACCAGAGCAGTGATGAAGCCCTCAACGGTGCAGAACTGAAGGACGGAATCGCAGACAGGATTTAGCAATCAAGTGGGGCGCCACAGGAGTCTGTCTTTGGCTCAGAACCGCTTTATATTTCCTTTTTAATTAACCAATTCTTTCGAATCCAATCTTTAAATCAACCCTTTCTGTGTGTGGAAACTATTTCCCAATGGAAATGGTTTATTAATTTGGTAAAATATGGTGTTGTGTTTCCTCAGCGCAGGTGTTTCAGCCACAGCGAAGATAAACGGAGACACACAGACAGAACCTGTGGGCGCACCGAGGCGACAGAGTTGCTTTAAAACAAGCGGACAGCTAATGTCAAAGCTCGGCCACATCTGTCCACAAGGAGCAAATTGCCCGCTTATCATGCACGACGCGGCGGGGCGAAGCTAGAAGATAGCTCCTCACATTAAAATATTTAGGTCAGCCCTGTGAGCGAGAGCCCTCTTACCTGGCTGTCTATCCCCAGCATGAGCAGCATGGAGAAGAAGAGGATGGCCCAGAGAGGGGAAACCGGCAACTGGGTTACGGCCTCCGGGTACGCCAGGAAAGCCAAGCCGGGACCTGGATCGGGGAAGGGTCAGCGCAGGCGTGTTACGTCTTTTAAACACTCTTTTTTTTTAAACACTTACGCAAAGTTTACCTGAAGCTGCGACGTCCTTGATGTCTTTCTTGGTCACGTGGGACATGAAGCCGACGATGGAGAAGATGACGAAGCCGGCGAACATGCTGGTGCACGAGTTGATGCAGCAGACGATGATGGAGTCCCTGGATGGAGGATATAATGATAAAACATAAAAAAACAGGCCGTAAATGCTGCTTCTTTTATTCCGTCTCAACGTGACCCAGAATTACGGCACTTCACTCTCCACGCAATCAGTTCCCCCCTCTGTTCATATTCTTCCCTTTGATTTTCTATTATCCCGCAGCACATTATAGAACCTCTCAGCAACCCTCCGCTCAATGGAAAAGCTCTCGTTTTTTTTTTTTCTTACCTGTACACATTATTATGGAACGTGTTGTAGCTGCCCAGTGCTATAAGCGACCCCAGACCCAAACCATAGGAGAAGAAGATCTGCGTGGCAGCATCCAGCCACACCTGATGGAGGAAACACACACACAAAGGTTCGAAGGCAGCGGTGGTTTTAAGAACGCTTGACTGAAAAAAAAACAAACACTCTAACCTCTGATTCTTTCAGCTTCTCAAAATCGGGCGTGATGTAGAAGAGGATCCCGTCGATGGCGCCGGGCAGAGTGACGCCGCGGCAGAAGAGGATGAACAGCATGAAGTAGGGATACGTGGCTGAGAAGTAAACCACCTGCAAAAAGGAATCGCAGGTAAGCGTCAAAGAACCTTACGGAAGAACTCCTCTCTGTCCTCCATTTTGACCTCCCCACCTTTTCATTCTCACAAATACTTTTGGAATTAAAGATATTTTTTCATTGCAACAGTCGCGGTGCCGTGTAGGGACCAGATATTTTATTTGCCATGGTCACATGACCAGCAGGATTCGAGGGACCACAAGGGAGGTGGAAGCGCTGCAGATTGTTCGCCTCCTATCTTGAATCCACACTCTCCCTCTATAGATACCGCCAGGAGCAGCGGGAATTAATGGCTCCACAGAGGAGCCGCGGCGGGATTAGAGAACGCCACCATTTGATGTCACTTCTCCCCCTTTTTTTTTTTTTTCAAAATCAATCCGGCCAGACTGGAATCTGAATGATTGATGGTGTGAGACGCATGAATATCTCTGCCCCATTAACCTGCTGACCCCCCCCCCCCCACACCCCCCAATTCGTCTTTTTCTAAAGAGACTCCGCTCACCTTCCCCGTCCAGGCCACTCCCTTCCAGATGCAGAAGTACACAAGGACCCAAGCGATGGCCAGCGTGATCGCCAGTGGCACTCGGATCTGGCCTGGTTTTTCCAAGCCATCGGTCATTTCATGCATATTGCGTCTGAAAGGCAGAGGAGGCAACATGAGTGCGGCTGCGTGGAAATGCGTATAGATTCTTTTTTTTTTTTTTAAAGGAAATGGTGGACTGGCTTACTCCCAAAACTCCACCACAGAGCTGGTGAGGTTGGTGGTGTCCACGATGGAGTGGTTTGTGTAACATTTCTCCGTGTTCCAGGGGTTGTTGCAAGAACTCCACGGAAGTTCCTGTAAGGAAGACGTTTCATGTGGATTTTGAACAACAACAAAAAACGTAAAATTAACTTTTTTTTAATTGTATAATCATATTGTCTTTATCTATAAAAGTAGCTCTGAGTGGGTCGGATGGCCTACTTTCTTAGATTAGCTTTATTTAAAATAACTATTTAAGCTTTAATATTTATCAATACTATTTACTTTATTTTCTTTTCAATTAAACCACCTATGATTATTATTGTTTTCAATTGCGGAAAGCTCTGCATCTCGTCTTAAAATTACCTACTTTAGACAGAGCAAGGCCATTAACTTCCTGGTTTTGGGGCCTATTTTTTGTTCACTATTAAAATAATTTGCTTTAAATTTGACTTTATTTCGTCAAGTGTGTCCAGGCCAAAGTAAGAACTCACAGCAACCTCTTTTTTTTAGAAACAAATTTTCTATAAATTTATGTTTTTGAACCAATTACGGCCTTTGTCGGGGGTTTGCCTGTTGGGAGAGCCTGCCCTGCACGCAGCTAACATCTCAAGGCGAGCGTTGGATTTGGAGGACCTTGACCCCTGAACTAGCTAAAGAAGCAATCACCAGGTACTCACGGTCGTGAAGGAGTTGTACAGGTAGTAAATAGCCCAGGAGATGATGACAATGTAGTAAATGTTGAGCCAGAAGGAGAGGACGGCTGCAGCCAGGCCTACACCTGTGTTGACCCGACGACAACAACACGTCAGCCCTCGAGCACCGAAACCAATTCAACCGGTGACAGAGATTTACCTTTAAACACCGGGGCCAACTTCCAAACACCAAGGCCTCCGATGGAGGTGTACTGACCAAGAGAGCATTCCAGTAGGAACAAGGGCATCCCAGCAAATATGAGGGTCAAAAAATAGGGGATCAGGAAGGCTCCTGAACACAAGGAAGAATTTTAAAATAATCCAATAGCATTAAGATATAAACAGTCTTTTTTTAAAACATTTTTTTTACCTCCACCATTTTTGCCACACAGGTATGGAAACCTCCACACGTTCCCAAGTCCAATTGCGTAACCCACGCACGACAGGAGGAAATCGAACTTGCCCCCCCACGTCTCCCTATCCGGCAGATCCTTCTGCTGCTTCTCGGGCTTCACGTCCAGCGACTTGGGCTTCTCGCTGTTGACGGCCACCTCGTTCAGCTCCGTGACTTGTCCGTCCGTCTTGGTCCCGTTCGTCGCCATGTCTCTGGGTCTGGCAGAGGTCCTGGCAGTCGAACGGCAGGCTTCAGCACCGGTCCACGTAGACAGCAGCTTCGCGGATTTCACGCCAAACGTCTGGAGACGAAGCCTGTGACACGCGCACACACACACGCACGCGCACGCACTTCAGTCGTCGTTAACCTCAAAATGGTGAAGCAGGAGTAACGGGGGGGTCGAGCTCTTCTCTATTGGGTTTTTTTTTTTGGACTAATATTTACATTCCGGTGCGTAAAGACGAGCACAAACGACGCTCTGTGGAGGAAGAAAATAATTGTCATTCATGATGCGTCCAATCCCCCCCCCTTTCCCAAAAAAACAAAACAACCAAAAAAACAGATCAAAGCTCTCGCCAAAAACACGACAGATTTGCGCCTGAAATAACGGTTTTTATTCCCCTTCACATGACGCAAAGGTTACTCCCGAAACGTCGCTTTTTTCCCTTTATTTAAAAAAAAAAAAGGATGAAGTTGAATCGACCGCGTGCATCAATTAACACCTGCAGATTTCCACGCACACGCGCTCAAAAGAGAAAGGGATGACACGCAGACAAAGGGATGCCCGATGCGTAAAAAAACCCCGTGGATTTGACACGCCGATCGCGGATCGATATCTGCCTTCTAATTGGCTCAGGTTTATCATTGCAATTGGATTAACCCCTTCATCCGGGGCGCGCGCGCGCTCGTGCGCAGGCAGAAGAGAATGCAAAAAAAACGCACGCACGCACAAGACGTCGGGCTGTCATTCGGATCAAAAAAACTCTTACTCACAATCAGTCTGAGGTCCGAATCTGCGAGCGAGGTATCCGTAGATCCCTCCTGCGTACGAAGTTGTAAACTCCCGATATGTCTTGCAACATCCACAGATTTTACTTCCATTAAAAGACTTAAGAGGGACCATGCAGCGTCAGATACGTGTCCGAGCGGGAGCTGTCCAGCGGGCAGTGCTGAAGAGGAGGAGGAAGAGGAGGAAGAGGAGGAGGAGGAGGAGGAGGCTTCGGAAGAATCAACACGGAGCGGCAGCCGCTTTCGCCTTTGCGCGACTGTCTAACATCAACAACCAGAGAAGACTCAACTCCCATCCACACAAGCCTCAATGTCATCTCAAAGTCGCCCCCCCACCCTCCTTACATCCCACCCCTTCCTCCTCCTCATCATCATCGTCATCTTCATCCACAGGCTGCGCCGTTTTTATAATTTCCATGAAACAAACACAATCCAGACAACTTTTGGAGCCACACTTTATAGTAATCACCGTCTTTTTATTCCATATTTTCCATGGAACAGCAGGGCTGGGGATAAGCGTCTTTATTCCCCGAGCATGTCTGCAAATAGTGATAAAGGAGTGGGTCAATAAAAGGCGGTCGCACTGGCTCAGGGGTTCCACTTGAGCCTGTCAGTCATCCAAAGACGCTCCATCGTTTTTCCCAAATGAGGGGGCTGATGTGAGGGAGAGGGTCTCCAGCAACGTATGAAAGTGTTGTCTTTCACCTGCTCGTCCTGGAATTACATTCTTCTTCCCTCTTCTCTTTTCAGACGCTCCTCAGTTTTCCCCCGGCACACCGGTGAGTACTTTGACTTTTGTTGGGAACGACGGGGTGGAAGCGCCCGCTCACTCCTGTCAGCTGACCGGCGCCACCATGTTGAACCGTCATGTCTTTGCATGTGCCATGTGTTGCCGGAGGAACGGACTTGTCTTTTGAAAGGAATCTGGTCTGAGACACGTTGGAAGACAAAGTGTGATTTTATTCGGATGATGTTTTAAGGACTGAAATGACTGTAAATGTACTTTTATTTTAGGAAGAAACTGTGTTTAAAATCTATATTGAATCAGATCAATTCGGTTTAAAATAAAAATAAATATAAGATCTTCAAAAAAGAACTATTATGTATCGAATAACATTATAACTTAGTGGTTTGAAAGAAACTTTAAGTGGGAATGTTATCTACTTAAAACAATTTCACACAGCATCTTTACTCATTTATTTTATTTTAGTTAAATGTATAGCCTGATTTAAAAAGAGGTTCGCTTTGGTTATCTTTTCTCTGATGTGGTCGTCACGCCGGGGTGGTGGTTATCGGTGGTTTTGTTTACTCTTTGTTGGTGGTTATCGTGCTGCGGTGGTGGTTTTTGTGTTTACCTCTGTGGTCACTCTAAGGTGGGGGTTTGGTTCAATTACTTGTGGTGGTTGTTTATCAGGATATGATGGTTGCTGTCTCACCACAGTGGTTGTTGTTCTTACATCAGGGTTGTGGTGGTTGTTCTTAAACTTGGTAGTAGCGCGGATGTGGAGCTTGTGTTTGCTCTGATGTGGTGCTTGTGTTTGCACTGATGTGGTGGTTGTCTTTGCACTGATGTGGTGGTTGCATTTGCTCTGATGTGGTGGTTGAATTTGCACTGATGTGGTGGTTGTCTTTGCACTGATGTGGTGGTTGTCTTTGCTCTGATGTGGTGTTTGTCTTTGCTCTCATGTGGTGGTTGAATTTGCACTGATGTGGCATTTGTGTTTGCTCTGATGTGGTGGTTGAATTTGCACTGATGTGGTGGTTGTGTTTGCTCTGATGTGGTGGTTGAATTTGCACTGATGTGGTGGTTGTCTTTGCACTGATGTGGTGGTTGTGTTTGCTCCGGTGTGGTGGTTGAATTTGCACTGATGTGGTGGTTGTCTTTGCTCTCATGTGGTGGTTGAATTTGCACTGATGTGGTATTTGTTTGCTCTGATGTGGTGGTTGAATTTGCACTGATGTGGTGGTTGTGTTTGCTCTGATGTGGTGGTTGAATTTGCACTGATGTGGTGGTTGTGTTTGCTCTGATGTGGTGCTTGTGTTTGCTCTGATGTGGTGGTTGAATTTGCACTGATGTGGTGGTTGAATTTGCACTGATGTGGTGGTTTTCTTTGCACTGATGTGGTGGTTGTCTTTGCTCTGATGTGGTGGTTGTCTTTTCTCTGATGTGGTGGTTGTCTTTGCTCTGATGTGGTGGTTGAATTTGCACTGATGTGGTGGGTGTCTTTGCACTGATGTGGTGGTTGTGTTTGCTCTGATGTGGTGGTTGAATTTGCACTGATGTGGTGGTTGTCTTTGCACTGATGTGGTGGTTGTCTTTGCTCTGATGTGGTGGTTGTCTTTGCTCTGATGTGGTGGTTGTCTTTGCTCTCATGTGGTGGTTTAATTTGCACTGATGTGGTATTTGTGTTTGCTCTGATGTGGTGGTTGAATTTGCACTGGTGTGGTGGTTGAATTTGCACTGATGTGGTGGTTGTCTTTCCTCTCATGTGGTCGTTGAATTTGCACTGATGTGGTGGTTGTGTTTGCTCTGATGTGGTGGTTGAATTTGCACTGATGTGGTGGTTGTGTTTGCTCTGATGTGGTGGTTGAATTTGCACTGATGTGGTGGTTGTCTTTGCACTGATGTGGTGGTTGTGTTTGCTCCGGTGTGGTGGTTGAATTTGCACTGATGTGGTGGTTGTCTTTGCTCTCATGTGGTGGTTGAATTTGCACTGATGTGGTATTTGTTTGCTCTGATGTGGTGGTTGAATTTGCACTGATGTGGTGGTTGTGTTTGCTCTGATGTGGTGGTTGAATTTGCACTGATGTGGTGCTTGTGTTTGCTCTGATGTGGTGCTTGTGTTTGACTGATGTGGTGGTTGAATTTGCACTGATGTGGTGGTTGAATTTGCACTGATGTGGTGGTTGTCTTTGCACTGATGTGGTGGTTGTCTTTGCTCTGATGTGGTGGTTGTCTTTGCTCTGATGTGGTGGTTGAATTTGCACTGATGTGGTGGGTGTCTTTGCACTGATGTGGTGGTTGTGTTTGCTCTGATGTGGTGGTTGAATTTGCTCTGATGTGGTGGTTGTCTTTGCATTGATGTGGTGGTTGAATTTGCTCTGATGTGGTGGTTGTCTTCGCTCTGATGTGGAGCTTGAATTTGCACTGATGTGGTGCTTGTGTTTGCTCTGATGTGGTGGTTGAATTTGCACTGATGTGGTGCTTGTGTTTGCTCTGATGTGGTGCTTGTGTTTGCTCTGATGTGGTGGTTGAATTTGCACTGATGTGGTGGTTGAATTTGCACTGATGTGGTGGTTGAATTTGCACTGATGTGGTATGGGTTTGCTCTGATGTGGTGGTATTGTTTGCTCTGATGTGGTGGTTGTCTTTGCACTTATGTGGTGGTTGAATTTGCTCTGATGTGGTGGTTGAATTTGCTCTGATGTGGTGGTTGAATTTGCTCTGATGTGGTGGTTGTCTTTGCATTGATGTGGTGGTTGAATTTGCTCTGATGTGGTGGTTGTCTTTGCTCTGATGTGGTGGTTGAGTTTGCACTGATGTGGTATTTGTGTTTGCTCTGATGTGGTGGTTGTCTTTGCACTGATGTGGTGGTTGAATTTGCACTGATGTGGTGGTTGAATTTGCACTGATGTGGTGGTTGAATTTGCACTGATGTGGTGCTTGAATTTGCACTGATGTGGTGGTTGTCTTTGCACTGATGTGGTGCTTGTGTTTGCTCTGATGTGGTGGTTGAATTTGCACTGATGTGGTGGTTGAATTTGCACTGATGTGGTGGTTGAATTTGCTCTGATGTGGTGGTTGAATTTGCACTGATGTGGTGGTTGTCTTTTCTCTGATGTGGTGGTTGAATTTGCACTGATGTGGTGGTTGAATTTGCACTGATGTGGTGGTTGTCTTTGCACTGATGTGGTATTTGCTCTGATGTGGTGGTTGAATTTGCTCTGATGTGGTGGTTGTCTTTGCTATTGTGTGGTTGTTGAATTTGCACTGATGTGGTATGTGTGTTTGCTCTGATGTGGTGGTTGTGTTTGCTCTGATGTGGTGGTTGTCTTTGCACTGATGTGGTGGTTGAATTTGCACTTATGTGGTATTTGTGTTTGCTCTGATTTGGTGGTTGTGTTTGCTCTGATGTGGTGGTTGAATTTGCACTGATGTGGTGGTTGTCTTTGCACTGATGTGGTGGTTGAATTTGCACTAATGTGGTGGTTGTGTTGGCTCTGATGTGGTGGTTGAATTTGCACTGATATGGTGGTTGTCTTTGCACTGATGTGGTGGTTGTGTTTGCTCTGATGTGGTGGTTGTCTTTGCACTGATGTGGTGGTTGAATTTGCTCTGATGTGGTGGTTGTCTTTGCTCTAATGTGGTGGTTGAATTTGCACTTATGTGGTGGTTGAATTTGCACTGATGTGGTGGTTGAATTTGCACTGATGTGGTGGTTGAATTTGCACTGATGTGGTGGTTGAATTTGCACTGATGTGGTGGTTGTCTTTGCACTGATGTGGTGTTTGCTCTGATGTGGTGTTTGCTCTGATGTGGTGGTTGTCTTTGCTATCATGTGGTGGTTGAATTTGCACTGATGTGGTATTTGTGTTTGCTCTGATGTGGTGGTTGTGTTTGCTCTGATGTGGTGGTTGTCTTTGCACTGATGTGGTGGTTGAATTTGCGTTGATGTGGTGGTTGAATTTGCTCTGATGTGGTGGTTAAATTTGCACTGATGTGGTGGTTAAATTTGCACTGATGTGGTGGTTGTCTTTGCACTGATGTGGTTGTTGTCTTTGCTCTGATGTGGTTGTTGTCTTTGCTCTGATGTGGTGGTTGTCTTTGCTCTGATGTGGTGGTTGAATTTGCACTGATGTGGTGGGTGTCTTTGCACTGATGTGGTGGTTGTGTTGGCTCTGATTAGGTGGTTGAATTTGCACTGATATGGTGGTTGTCTTTGCACTGATGTGGTGGTTGTGTTTGCTCTGATGTGGTGGTTGTCTTTGCACTGATGTGGTGGTTGAATTTGCTCTGATGTGGTGGTTGTCTTTGCTCTAATGTGGTGGTTGAATTTGCACTTATGTGGTATTTGTGTTTGCTCTGATGTGGTGGTTGAATTTGCACTGATGTGGTGGTTGTGTTTGCTCTGATGTGGTGGTTGAATTTGCACTGATGTGGTGGTTGTCTTTGCACTGATGTGGTGGTTGTGTTTGCTCTGGTGTGGTGGTTGAATTTGCACTGATGTGGTGGTTGTCTTTGCTCATATGGTGGTTGAATTTGCACTGATGTGGTGGTTGAATTTGCACTGATGTGGTGGTTGAATTTGCACTGATGTGGTGGTTGTCTTTGCACTGATGTGGTGGTTGTCTTTGCTCTGATGTGGTGGTTGTCTTTGCTTTGATGTGGTGGTTGAATTTGCACTGATGTGGTGGGTGTGTTTGCTCTGATGTGGTGGTTGAATTTGCACTGATGTGGTGGTTGAATTTGCACTGATATGGTGGTTATCTTTGCACTGATGTGGTGGTTGAATTTGCTCTGATGTGGTGGTTGAATTTGCTCTGATGTGGTGGTTGTCTTTGCACTGATGTGGTGGTTGAATTTGCTCTGATGTGGTGGTTGTCTTTGCTCTCATGTGGTGGTTGAATTTGCACTGATGTGGTGGTTGTGTTTGCTCTGATGTGGTGGTTGAATTTGCTCTGATGTGGTGGTTGTCTTTGCACTGATGTGGTGGTTGAATTTGCACTGATGTGGTGGTTGTCTTTGCACTGATGTGGTGGTTGTCTTTGCTCTGATGTGGTGGTTGTCTTTGCTTTGATGTGGTGGTTGAATTTGCACTGATGTGGTGGGTGTGTTTGCTCTGATGTGGTGGTTGAATTTGCACTGATGTGGTGGTTGTCTTTGCACTGATGTGGTGGTTGTCTTTGCTCTGATGTGGTGGTTGAATTTGCTCTGATGTGGTGGTTGTCTTTGCTCTAATGTGGTGGTTGAATTTGCACTTATGTGGTGGTTGAATTTGCACTGATGTGGTGGTTGAATTTGCACTGATGTGGTGGTTGAATTTGCACTGATGTGGTGGTTGTCTTTGCACTGATGTGGTGGTTGAATTTGCTCTGATGTGGTGGTTGTCTTTGCTCTAATGTGGTGGTTGAATTTGCACTTATGTGGTATTTGTGTTTGCTCTGATGTGGTGGTTGAATTTGCACTGATGTGGTGGTTGTGTTTGCTCTGATGTGGTGGTTGAATTTGCACTGATGTGGTGGTTGTCTTTGCACTGATGTGGTGGTTGTGTTTGCTCTGGTGTGGTGGTTGAATTTGCACTGATGTGGTGGTTGTCTTTGCTCATATGGTGGTTGAATTTGCACTGATGTGGTGGTTGAATTTGCACTGATGTGGTGGTTGAATTTGCACTGATGTGGTGGTTGTCTTTGCACTGATGTGGTGGTTGTCTTTGCTCTGATGTGGTGGTTGTCTTTGCTTTGATGTGGTGGTTGAATTTGCACTGATGTGGTGGGTGTGTTTGCTCTGATGTGGTGGTTGAATTTGCACTGATGTGGTGGTTGAATTTGCACTGATATGGTGGTTATCTTTGCACTGATGTGGTGGTTGAATTTGCTCTGATGTGGTGGTTGAATTTGCTCTGATGTGGTGGTTGTCTTTGCACTGATGTGGTGGTTGAATTTGCTCTGATGTGGTGGTTGTCTTTGCTCTCATGTGGTGGTTGAATTTGCACTGATGTGGTGGTTGTGTTTGCTCTGATGTGGTGGTTGAATTTGCTCTGATGTGGTGGTTGTCTTTGCACTGATGTGGTGGTTGAATTTGCACTGATGTGGTGGTTGAATTTGCACTGATGTGGTGGTTGTCTTTGCACTGATGTGGTGGTTGTCTTTGCTCTGATGTGGTGGTTGCCTTTGCTTTGATGTGGTGGTTGAATTTGCACTGATGTGGTGGGTGTGTTTGCTCTGATGTGGTGGTTGAATTTGCACTGATGTGGTGGTTGTCTTTGCACTGATGTGGTGGTTGTCTTTGCTCTGATGTGGTGGTTGAATTTGCACTGATGTGGTGGTTGAATTTGCACTTATGTGGAGCTTGAATTTGCACTGATGTGGTGCTTGTGTTTGCTCTGATGTGGTGGTTGAATTTGCACTGATGTGGTGCTTGTGTTTGCTCTGATGTGGTGCTTGTGTTTGCTCTGATGTGGTGGTTGAATTTGCACTGATGTGGTGGTTGAATTTGCACTGATGTGGTGGTTGAATTTGCACTGATGTGGTATGGGTTTGCTCTGATGTGGTGGTATTGTTTGCTCTGATGTGGTGGTTGTCTTTGCACTTATGTGGTGGTTGAATTTGCTCTGATGTGGTGGTTGAATTTGCTCTGATGTGGTGGTTGTCTTTGCATTGATGTGGTGGTTGAATTTGCTCTGATGTGGTGGTTGTCTTTGCTCTGATGTGGTGGTTGAGTTTGCACTGATGTGGTATTTGTGTTTGCTCTGATGTGGTGGTTGTCTTTGCACTGATGTGGTGGTTGTCTTTGCTCTGATGTGGTGGTTGAATTTGCACTGATGTGGTGGTTGAATTTGCACTGATGTGGTGGTTGAATTTGCACTGATGTGGTGCTTGAATTTGCACTGATGTGGTGGTTGTCTTTGCACTGATGTGGTGCTTGTGTTTGCTCTGATGTGGTGGTTGAATTTGCACTGATGTGGTGGTTGAATTTGCACTGATGTGGTGGTTGAATTTGCTCTGATGTGGTGGTTGAATTTGCACTGATGTGGTGGTTGTCTTTTCTCTGATGTGGTGGTTGAATTTGCACTGATGTGGTGGTTGAATTTGCACTGATGTGGTGGTTGTCTTTGCACTGATGTGGTGTTTGCTCTGATGTGGTGGTTGAATTTGCTCTGATGTGGTGGTTGTCTTTGCTATTGTGTGGTTGTTGAATTTGCACTGATGTGGTATGTGTGTTTGCTCTGATGTGGTGGTTGTGTTTGCTCTGATGTGGTGGTTGTCTTTGCACTGATGTGGTGGTTGAATTTGCACTTATGTGGTATTTGTGTTTGCTCTGATTTGTTGGTTGTGTTTGCTCTGATGTGGTGGTTGAATTTGCACTGATGTGGTGGTTGTCTTTGCACTGATGTGGTGGTTGAATTTGCACTGATGTGGTGGTTGTGTTGGCTCTGATGTGGTGGTTGAATTTGCACTGATATGGTGGTTGTCTTTGCACTGATGTGGTGGTTGTGTTTGCTCTGATGTGGTGGTTGTCTTTGCACTGATGTGGTGGTTGAATTTGCTCTGATGTGGTGGTTGTCTTTGCTCTAATGTGGTGGTTGAATTTGCACTTATGTGGTGGTTGAATTTGCACTGATGTGGTGGTTGAATTTGCACTGATGTGGTGGTTGAATTTGCACTGATGTGGTGGTTGAATTTGCACTGATGTGGTGGTTGTCTTTGCACTGATGTGGTGTTTGCTCTGATGTGGTGTTTGCTCTGATGTGGTGGTTGTCTTTGCTATCATGTGGTGGTTGAATTTGCACTGATGTGGTATTTGTGTTTGCTCTGATGTGGTGGTTGTGTTTGCTCTGATGTGGTGGTTGTCTTTGCACTGATGTGGTGGTTGAATTTGCGTTGATGTGGTGGTTGAATTTGCTCTGATGTGGTGGTTAAATTTGCACTGATGTGGTGGTTAAATTTGCACTGATGTGGTGGTTGTCTTTGCACTGATGTGGTTGTTGTCTTTGCTCTGATGTGGTTGTTGTCTTTGCTCTGATGTGGTGGTTGTCTTTGCTCTGATGTGGTGGTTGAATTTGCACTGATGTGGTGGGTGTCTTTGCACTGATGTGGTGGTTGTGTTGGCTCTGAATAGGTGGTTGAATTTGCACTGATATGGTGGTTGTCTTTGCACTGATGTGGTGGTTGTGTTTGCTCTGATGTGGTGGTTGGTTGAATTTGCTCTGATGTGGTGGTTGTCTTTGCTCTAATGTGGTGGTTGAATTTGCACTTATGTGGTATTTGTGTTTGCTCTGATGTGGTGGTTGAATTTGCACTGATGTGGTGGTTGTGTTTGCTCTGATGTGGTGGTTGAATTTGCACTGATGTGGTGGTTGTCTTTGCACTGATGTGGTGGTTGTGTTTGCTCTGGTGTGGTGGTTGAATTTGCACTGATGTGGTGGTTGTCTTTGCTCATATGGTGGTTGAATTTGCACTGATGTGGTGGTTGAATTTGCACTGATGTGGTGGTTGAATTTGCACTGATGTGGTGGTTGTCTTTGCACTGATGTGGTGGTTGTCTTTGCTCTGATGTGGTGGTTGTCTTTGGTTTGATGTGGTGGTTGAATTTGCACTGATGTGGTGGGTGTGTTTGCTCTGATGTGGTGGTTGAATTTGCACTGATGTGGTGGTTGAATTTGCACTGATATGGTGGTTATCTTTGCACTGATGTGGTGGTTGAATTTGCTCTGATGTGGTGGTTGAATTTGCTCTGATGTGGTGGTTGTCTTTGCACTGATGTGGTGGTTGAATTTGCTCTGATGTGGTGGTTGTCTTTGCTCTCATGTGGTGGTTGAATTTGCACTGATGTGGTGGTTGTGTTTGCTCTGATGTGGTGGTTGAATTTGCTCTGATGTGGTGGTTGTCTTTGCACTGATGTGGTGGTTGAATTTGCACTGATGTGGTGGTTGAATTTGCACTGATGTGGTGGTTGTCTTTGCACTGATGTGGTGGTTGTCTTTGCTCTGATGTGGTGGTTGTCTTTGCTTTGATGTGGTGGTTGAATTTGCACTGATGTGGTGGGTGTGTTTGCTCTGATGTGGTGGTTGAATTTGCACTGATATGGTGGTTATCTTTGCACTGATGTGGTGGTTGAATTTGCTCTGATGTGGTGGTTGAATTTGCTCTGATGTGGTGGTTGTCTTTGCACTGATGTGGTGGTTGAATTTGCTCTGATGTGGTGGTTGTCTTTGCTCTCATGTGGTGGTTGAATTTGCACTGATGTGGTGGTTGTTTGCTCTGATGTGGTGGTTGAATTTGCTCTGATGTGGTGGTTGTCTTTGCTCTCATGTGGTGGTTGAATTTGCTCTCATGTGGTGGTTGAATTTGCACTGATGTGGTGGTTGTGTTTGCTCTGATGTGGTATTTGTGTTTGCTCTGATGTGGTGGTTGAATTTGCACTGATGTGGTGGTTGTGTTTGCTCTGATGTGGTGGTTGTGTTTGCTCTGATGTGGTGGTTGAATTTGCACTGATGTGGTGGTTGTCTTTGCACTGATGTGGTGGTTGAATTTGCTCTGATGTGGTGGTTGTCTTTGCACTGATGTGGTGGTTGAATTTGCTCTGATGTGGTGGTTGTCTTTGCTCTCATGTGGTGGTTGAATTTGCACTGATGTGGTATTTGTGTTTGCTCTGATGTGGTATTTGTGTTTGCTCTGATGTGGTGGTTGTGTTTGCTCTGGTGTGGTGGTTGAATTTGCACTGATGTGGTGGTTGTCTTTGCTCTCATGTGGTGGTTGAATTTGCACTGATGTGGTATTTGTGTTTGCTCTGATGTGGTGGTTGAATTTGCACTGACGTGGTGGTTGTGTTTGCTCTGATGTGGTGGTTGAATTTGCACTGATGTGGTGGTTGTGTTTGCTCTGATGTGGTGGTTGTGTTTGCTCTGATGTGGTGGTTGAATTTGCACTGATGTGGTGCTTGTGTTTGCTCTGATGTGGTGCTTGTGTTTTCTCTGATGTCGTGGTTGAATTTGCTCTGATGTGGTGGTTGTCTTTGCATTGATGTGGTGGTTGAATTTGCTCTGATGTGGTGGTTGTGTTTGCTCTGATGTGGTGGTTGAGTTTGCACTGATGTGGTGGTTGTCTTTGCTCTGATGTGGTGGTTGAATTTGCACTGATGTGGTGGTTGAATTTGCACTTATGTGGTGGTTGAATTTGCACTGATGTGGTGGTTGTGTTTGCTCTGATGTGGTGGTTGTCTTTGCACTGATGTGGTGGTTGAATTTGCTCTGATGTGGTGGTGAATTTGCTCTGATGTGGTGGTTGAATTTGCTCTGATGTGGTGGTTGAATTTGCACTGATGTGGTTTTTGTGTTTGCTCTGATGTGGTGGTTGAATTTGCACTGATGTGGTGGTTGAATTTGCACTTATGTGGTGGTTGAATTTGCACTGATGTGGTGGTTGTGTTTGCTCTGATGTGGTGGTTGTCTTTGCACTGATGTGGTGGTGTGGTGGTTGAATTTGCTCTGATGTGGTGGTGAATTTGCTCTGATGTGGTGGTTGAATTTGCACTGATGTGGTATTTGTGTTTGCTCTGATGTGGTGGTTGAATTTGCACTGATGTGGTGGTTGTGTTTGCTCTAATGTGGTGGTTGAATTTGCACTGATGTGTTTGTTGTTTTTGCTCTGGTGTGGTGGTTGTCTTTGCTCTCATGTGGTGGTTTAATTTGCACTGATGTGGTGGTTGAATTTGCACTGATGTGGTGGTTGAATTTGCACTGATGTGGTGGTTGTCTTTGCACTGATGTGGTGGTTGTCTTTGCACTGATGTGGTGGTTGTCTTTGCTCTGATGTGGTGGTTGTCTTTGCTCTGATGTGGTGGTTGTCTTTGCTCTGATGTGGTGGTTGAATTTGCACTGATGTGGTGGTTGTCTTTGCACTGATGTGGTGGTTGTCTTTGCTCTGATGTGGTGGTTGTCTTTGCTCTGATGTGGTGGTTGAATTTGCACTGATGTGGTGGGTGTCTTTGCACTGATGTGGTGGTTGTGTTTGCTCTGATGTGGTGGTTGAATTTGCACTGATGTGGTGGTTGAATTTGCACTGATGTGGTGGTTGTCTTTGCACTGATGTGGTGGTTGAATTTGCACTGATGTGGTGGTTGAATTTGCTCTGATGTGGTGGTTGTCTTTGCTCTCATGTGGTGGTTGAATTTGCACTGATGTGGTATTTGTGTTTGCACTGATGTGGTATTTGTGTTTGCTCTGATGTGGTATTTGTGTTTGCTCTGATGTGGTGGTTGAATTTGCACTGATGTGGTGGTTGTGTTTGCTCTGATGTGGTGGTTGTGTTTGCTCTGATGTGGTGGTTGTGTTTGCTCTGATGTGGTGGTTGAATTTGCACTGATGTGGTGGTTGTCTTTGCACTGATGTGGTGGTTGTGTTTGCTCTGGTGTGGTGGTTGAATTTGCACTGATGTGGTGGTTGTCTTTGCACTGATGTCGTGGTTGTGTTTGCTCTGGTGTGGTGGTTGAATTTGCACTGATGTGGTGGTTGTCTTTGCACTGATGTGGTATTTGTGTTTGCTCTGATGTGGTGGTTGCATTTGCACTGATGTGGTGCTTGTGTTTGCTCTGATGTGGTGCTTGTGTTTGCTCTGATGTCGTGGTTGAATTTGCTCTGATCTGGTGGTTGTCTTTGCATTGATGTGGTGGTTGAATTTGCTCTGATGTGGTGGTTGTCTTTGCACTGATGTGGTGGTTGTGTTTGCACTGATGTGGTGGTTTTCTTTACATTGATGTGGTGGTTGTCTTTGCACTGATGTAGTGGCTGTCTTTGTACTGATTTGGTGGTTGAATTGGCTCTGATGTGGTGGTTGAATTTGCTCTGATGTGCTGGTAGAATTTTCTCTGTGGTGGTTGTGTTTGCTCTGATGTGGTGGTTGTCTTTGCACTGATGTAGTGGCTGTCTTTGTACTGATTTGGTGGTTGAATTTGCTCTGATGTGGTGGTTGAATTTGCTCTGATGTGGTGGTTGAATTTGCTCTGATGTGGTGGTTGTCTTTGCATTGATGTGGTGGTTGAATTTGCTCTGATGTGGTGGTTGTCTTTGCTCTCATGTGGTGGTTGAATTTGCACTGATGTGGTATTTGTGTTTGCTCTGATGTGGTATTTGTGTTTGCTCTGATGTGGTGGTTGTCTTTGCACTGATGTGGTGGTTGAATTTGCACTGATGTGGTGGTTGAATTTGCTCTGATGTGGTGGTTGTCTTTGCTCTCATGTGGTGGTTGAATTTGCACTGATGTGGTATTTGTGTTTGCTCTGATGTGGTATTTGTGTTTGCTCTGATGTGGTGGTTGAATTTGCACTGATGTGGTGGTTGTGTTTGCTCTGATGTGGTGGTTGTGTTTGCTCTGATGTGGTGGTTGAATTTGCACTGATGTGGTATTTGTGTTTGCTCTGATGTGGTATTTGTGTTTGCTCTGATGTGGTGGTTGAATTTGCACTGATGTGGTGGTTGTGTTTGCTCTGATGTGGTGGTTGTGTTTGCTCTGATGTGGTGGTTGTGTTTGCTCTGATGTGGTGGTTGAATTTGCACTGATGTGGTGGTTGTCTTTGCACTGATGTCGTGGTTGTGTTTGCTCTGGTGTGGTGGTTGAATTTGCACTGATGTGGTGGTTGTCTTTGCACTGATGTGGTATTTGTGTTTGCTCTGATGTGGTGGTTGAATTTGCACTGATGTGGTGTTTGTGTTTGCTCTGATGTGGTGGTTGAATTTGCACTGATGTGGTGGTTGTGTTTGCTCTGATGTGGTGGTTGTGTTTGCTCTGATGTGGTGGTTGCATTTGCACTGATGTGGTGCTTGTGTTTGCTCTGATGTGGTGCTTGTGTTTTCTCTGATGTCGTGGTTGAATTTGCTCTGATGTGGTGGTTGTCTTTGCACTGATGTGGTGGTTGTGTTTGCACTGATGTGGTGGTTTTCTTTACATTGATGTGGTGGTTGTCTTTGCACTGATGTAGTGGCTGTCTTTGTACTGATTTGGTGGTTGAATTGGCTCTGATGTGGTGGTTGAATTTGCTCTGATGTGCTGGTAGAATTTTCTCTGTGGTGGTTGTTTGCTCTGATGGGGTGGTTGTGTTTGCTCTGATGTGGTGGTTGAATTTGCTCTGATGTGGTGGTTGTGTTTGCTCTGATGTGGTGGTTGTGTTTGCTCTGATGTGGTGGTTGTGTTTGCTCTGATTTGGTGGTTGTGTTTGAACTGATGTGCTGGTTTGTGTTTGAACTGATGTGCTGGTTTGTGTTTGAACTGATGTGCTGGTTTGTGTTTGAACTGATGTGGTGGTTTGTGTTGCACTGATGTGGTGGTTGTGTTTGTTCTGATGTGGTGGTTGTGTTTGTTCTGATGTGGTGGTTGTGTTTGCTCTGATGTGGTGGTTGTGTTTGCTCTGATGTGGTGGTTGTGTTTGCTCTGATGTGGTGGTTGTGTTTGCTCTAATGTGGTGGTTGTGTTTGCTCTGATGTGGTGGTTGTGTTTGCTCTAATGTGGTGGTTGTGTTTTCTCTAATGTGGTGGTTGTGTTTGCTCTGATGTGGTGGCTGTCTTTGTTCTGATGTGGTGGTTGTCTTTGTTCTGATGTGCTGGTTGTCTTTTCTCTGATGTGCTGGTTGTCCTTTCTCTGATGTGCTGGTTGTCTTTGCTCTGATGTGGCGGTTGTCTTTGCTCTGATGTGGCGGTTGTGTTTGCACTGATGTGGCGGTTGTGTTTGCACTGATGTGGCGGTTTATGTTTGCACTGATGTGGTGGTTGTGTTTGCTCTGATGTGGTGATCAAACAAGGCTTTTGTTTTTTTACTCTGTGTTTACTTTTAGGAAGTGATTGTTTTCAAACCAGGTTGGTGGTTGTTTTCACTTTGATGTGGTTGTCAAACCACAGGGATAGTGTTTATTTTCACACTGTGTTGATATTTGTGGCTACCAGGGTAATAGTTGTTGTCACACTTGGGGATGGGTGGTGATCTTTCTATAGTGTCGGTCATGTTTGTTCTTCAGTGGTGTTGGGCTCACTCTGATGTGGTCACACTGTTCACAACAAGTTGTTTTTAAAATATGTGGTTGTCTTCGCGCTGAGGTTGATCGTGTTGGTTGTGTTCACAATAAGGTAGTGGTTTTGTTCATCTGTTCTCTTTTGGTGGTTATCGCAGTTGGGTGGAGTTTTTTTTTTAGTTGTTTTCACACTGGGTTAGTGGATTTGTCACACTGGGGTGGTGGTTGGAGTCGCACTGGGGAGGTGGTTGGAGTCGCACTGTGGGGGTGGTTGGAGTCACATTGGGGTAGTGGTTGTAGTCACACTGTGGTTGTGGTTGTATTCAAACTGGGGTGGTGGATTTTGTCACACTGGGGTGGTGGTTGTAGTCACACTGGGGTTGTGGTTGTTGTCACACTGGGGTGGTGGATTTTGTCACACTGGGGTTGTGGTTGTAATCACACTGGGGTAGTGGTTGTTGTCACACTGGGGTGTTGGATTTTGTCACACTGGGGTGTTGGATTTTGTCACACTGGGGTGGTGGCTGTAGTCACACTGGGGTGGTGGTTGTAGTCACACTGGGGTGGTGGTTGTAGTCACAGTGGGGTGGTGGATTTGTCACAGTGGGGTGGTGGCTGTAGTCACACTGGGGTGGTGGTTGTAGTCACAGTGGGGTGGTGGTTGTAGCCACAGTGGGGTGGTGGTTGGAGCCGCACTGGGGTGGTGGTTGGAGCCACACTGGGGTGGTTGGAGTCACACTGGGGGGGGGGTTTAGTTGTTTTCACACTGGGTTAGTGGATTTGTCACACTGGGGTGGTGGTTGGAGTCGCACTGGGGAGGTGGTTGGAGTCGCACTGTGGGGGTGGTTGGAGTCACACTGGGGGGGTGGTTGTTTTCACACTGGGGTAGTGGTTGTAGTCACACTGGGGTTGTGGTTGTACTCAAACTGGGGTGGTGGATTTTGTCACACTGGGGTGGTGGTTGTAGTCACACTGGGGTTGTGGTTGTTGTCACACTGGGGTGGTGGATTTTGTCACACTGGGGTTGTGGTTGTAATCACACTGGGGTAGTGGTTGTTGTCACACTGGGGTGTTGGATTTTGTCACACTGTGGTGGTGGCTGTAGTCACACTGGGGTGGTGGTTGTAGTCACACTGGGGTGGTGGTTGTAGTCACAGTGGGGTGGTGGATTTGTCACAGTGGGGTGGTGGTTGGATTTGCACTGGGGGGGTGGTTGGAGTCGCACTGGGGAGGTGGTTGGAGTCGCACTGTGGGTATGGTTGGAGTCACACTGGGGGGTTGGTTGTTTTCACACTGGGGTATTGGTTGTAGTCACACTGGGGTTGTGGTTGTTGTCACACTGGGGTTGTGGTTGTACTCAAACTGGGGTAGTAGCTTTTGTCACACTGGGGTGGTGGATTTTGTCAGACTGGGGTGGTGGATTTTGTCACACTGGGGTGGTGTTTTTTGTCACAGTGGGGTGGTGGATTTTGTCACACTGGGGAAGAAGTTGTAGTCACACTGGGGTGGTGGTTGTTGTCACACTGGGGTGGTGGATTTTGTCACACTGGGGTAGTGGATTTGTCACAGTGGGGTGTTGGTTGGAGTCGCACTGGGGGGGTATTTGTAGTCACACTGGGGTTGTGGTTGTTGTCACACTGGGGTTGTTGTTGTACTCAGACTGGGGTAGAAGCTGTTGTCACACTGGGGTGGTGGATTTTGTCACACTGGGGTGGTGGTTGTTGTCACACTGGGGTGGTGGTTGTTGTCACACTGGGGTGGTGGTTGTTGTCACACTGGGGTAGTAGTTGTTGTCACACTGGGGTGGTGGATTTTGTCACACTGGGGTAGTAGTTGTAGTCACACTGGTGGGGTGGTTGCTTTCACACTGGGGTAGTGGATTTGTCACACTGGGGTGGTGGTTGTAGTCACACTGGGGTTGTGGTTGTACTCACAATGGGGTAGTAGTTGTTGTCACACTGGGATGGTGGATTTTGTCACACTGGGGTGGTGGATTTTGTCACACTGGGGTGGTGGTTGTTGTCACACTGGGGTGGTGGTTGTTGTCACACTGGGGTGGTGGTTGTTGTCACACTGGGGTGGTGGATTTTGTCACACTGGGGTAGTAGTTGTTGTCACACTGGGGTGGTGGATTTTGTTACACTGGGGTGGTGGATTTTGTCACATTGGGGTGGTGGTTGTTGTCACACTGGGATGGTGGATTTTGTCACACTGGGATGGTGGATTTTGTCACACTGGGGTTGTGGATTTTGTCACACTGGGGTGGTGGTTGTTGTCACACTGGGGTGGTGGTTGTTGTCACACTGGGGTGGTGGTTGTTGTCACACTGGGGTAGTAGTTGTTGTCACACTGGGGTGGTGGATTTTGTCACACTGGGGTAGTAGTTGTAGTCACACTGGGGTAGTAGTTGTTGTCACACTGGGGTGGTGGATTTTGTCACACTGGGGTAGTAGTTGTAGTCACACTGGGGGGGTGGTTGTTTTCACACTGGGGTAGTGGATTTGTCACACGGGGGTGGTGGTTGTAGTCACACTGGGGTTGTGGTTGTACTTACACTGGGGTAGTAGTTGATGTCACACCGGGGTGGTGGTTGTAGTCACACTGGGGTTGTGGTTGTTTTCACACTGGGGTAGTGGATTTGTCACACGGGGGTGGTGGTTGTAGTCACACTGGGGGGGTGGTTGCTTTCACACTGGGGTAGTGGATTTGTCACACGGGGGTGGTGGTTGTAGTCACACTGGGGTTGTGGTTGTACTTACACTGGGGTAGTAGTTGTTGTCACACTGGGGTGGTGGTTGTCCAGTCACACTGGGGTTGTGGTTGTTTTCATACTGGGGTAGTGGATTTGTCACACTGGGGGGGGGGGGGGTTGTTTTCACACTGGGTAGTGGATTTGTCACACTGGGGGGGGGAGTGGTGGTTTTCACACTGGGGTAGTGGATGTGTCACACTGGGGTAGTAGTTGTTGTCACACTGGGGTGGTGGTTGTAGTCACACTGGGGTAGTGGATTTGTTACACTGGGGTGGTGGCTGTAGGCACACTGAGGTTGGGGTGGTAATCACACTGGGGTAGTAGTTGTCACACTGGGGTGGTGGATTTTTTCACACTGGGGTGGTGGTTGTTGTCACACTGGGGTAGTAGTTGTTGTCACACTGGGGTGGTGGATTTTGTCACACTGGGGTAGTAGTTGTTGTCACACTGGGGTGGTGGTTGTAGTCAAACTGGGGTGGTGGTTGTTGTCACACTGGGGTGGTGCTTGGAGTCGCACTGGGGTGGTGGTTGGAGTCGCACTGAGGTGAAGGTTGGAGTCGCACTGGGGTGGTGGCTTTTGTCACACTGGGGTAGTAGTTGTTGTCACACTGGGGTAGTAGTTGTCACACTGGGGTAATGGATTTTGTCACACTGGGGTAGTAGATGTTGTCACACTGTGGTGGTGGTTGTAGTCACAGTGGGCTGGTGGTTGTAGTCACACTGGGGTGGTGGTTGTAGTCACAGTGGGGTGGTGGTTGGAGTCGCACTGGGGGGGTAGTTGGAGTCACACAGGGGTAGTGGATTTGTCACACTGGGGTGGTGGCTGTAGGCACACTGAGGTTGGGGTGGTAATCACACTGGGGTAGTAGTTGTCACACTGGGGTGGTGGATTTTTTCACACTGGGTTGGTGGATTTTGTCACACTGGGTTGGTGGATTTTGTCACACTGGGGTTTTGGTTGTACTCGCACTGGGGTTCCGATTGTACTCACACTGGGGTTGTGGTTGTTGTCACACTGAGGTGGTGGATTTTGTCACACTGGGCTGGTGGATTTTGTCACACTGGGGTGGTGGTTGTTGTCACACTGGGGTAGTAGTTGTTGTCACACTGGGGTGGTGGATTTTGTCACACTGGGGTAGTAGTTGTAGTCACACTGGGGTGGTGGTTGTTGTCACACTGGGGTAGTAGTTGTTGTCACACTGGGGTGGTGGATTTTGTCACACTGGGGTAGTAGTTGTAGTCACACTGGGGGGTGGTTGTAGTCACACTGGGGTTGTGGTTGTACTCACACTGGGGTAGTAGTTGTTGTCACACTGGGGTGGTGGTTGTAGTCACACTGGGGGGGTGGTTGCTTTCACACTGGGGTAGTGGATTTGTCACACGGGGGTGGTGGTTGTAGTCACACTGGGGTTGTGGTTGTACTTACACTGGGGTAGTAGTTGTTGTCACACTGGGCTGGTGGATTTTGTCACACTGGGGTGGTGGTTGTTGTCACACTGGGGTAGTTGTTGTCACACTGGAGTGGTGGATTTTGTCACACTGGAGTGGTGGATTTTGTCACACCGGGGTAGTAGTTGTTGTCACACTGGGGTGTGGTGGTTGTAGTCACAGTGGGGTGGTGGTTGTAGTCACACTGGGGTGGTGGTTGGAGTCGCACTGGGGTGGTGGTTGGAGTCGCCTGAGGTGAAGATTGGAGTCGCACTGGGGGGGTGGTTTTTTTCACACTGGGGTAGTGGATTTGTCACACTGGGGTGGTGGTTGTAGTCACAGTGGGGTGGTGGTTGGAGTCGCACTGGGGAGGTGGTTGGAGTCACACTGGGGTAGTGGATTTGTCACACTGGGGTTGTGGTTGTTGTCACACTGGGGTGGTGGCTGTAGGCACACTGAGGTTGGGGTTGTAATCACACTGGGGTAGTAGTTGTCACACTGGGCTGGTGGATTTTGTCACACTAGCTCCTGCAATAATTGCCAAAAACAGTCGTTTTAACGACTACTTGTCCGGATATTATGCTCATATCACTTAAGATATGTCTCAAGCATCTCGGATCTATGATCGTGATGCTCTTTTCAACATCAGAGAGTCGATGGAGGACTTCACTCGCGACCGTTACCAACGTCCGGTGAACGTGTTTCCGGCTCCGCTTCTCATCGACTCGGACTCTGTGGAATATCGTTTGATCTCTCGAGTACCGGGCGATTTCCACAAGGGATCGAGTCGGGCTGGAGTACAGGTCAGGATGAGACGTGCAGTTGCGATCGCTCGGAACAACTCTGACGTCATCGAACGTCATCGATGTTTGATCGACATCCCGCTCACTGTGTGTGACGACACATCAGCGCTGCCGTCTGTCCAGACCTCAACGAAAGGTGGTAAGATTTTTTCATTTCCTCTCTTTAATTCGACTTTTACAACCGAGTTGAACTTCAGTGACAGCTGGTACCCACGTGACCGCTGTTCGCTTCAAAAGATCCCGCTCTGCGCGCCTGTCAGTGACGCGGCGTCGTCAGTGACGTCATCGGTGCTGAATGTGGGACTTCTTAATGTTCGCTCCATTACTAATAAATCCTTTATTCTTAATGATCTTTTCACAAGAGTTAATTTGGATTTATTATGTCTTTCTGAGACTTGGCAGAGAGAGGAAGAGTTTATTCATCTGAACGAACTCTGTCCAGTAGGGAGCGCTGTCCTGGGGAAGCCTCGCCTCTCTGGTCGTGGAGGAGGTCTTGCTACTGTTTTTAGGGAGAGTTGTTCTTGCAAAGTGATTCAAACACAGGAATTCACTTCTTTTGAGTCTCAGATGATCTTGGTTGGTTCTACAAGACCTTTCTATTGTGTGTCAATCTACCGTCCGCCTGGTCCTGCGGCGGTGTTCTTGAAAGACTTTAGTGACTTCTTATCTTCCATTATTCAGATGGAATCTGTTCTTATTCTTGGAGACTTTAATCTTCATGTTGATGACGTCACATCTTGTTCTGCTAAAGAACTTTTAACTTTAACTGAAGCCTTTAATTTTGAGCAACATGTTTCTGAACCCACTCATCAAAAAGGCCACATTTTAGACTTAGTTTTTACTCTTGGCCTGAACATTTCTAATGTATCTGTACATGATGTCCATCTGAGTGATCATTCTCTTGTCTTGTTCAACCTGGACTTCATCCCTGAACCTAAGCCTTTGAACGTCAGGTCTCAGAGGCGTGTCATCTCAGCCGATACTGCAGACAGTTTTTCTGCTATGTTTGACCGTCTTTCCTTTGATGACTGTCCAGATGTGGACAGTTTGATTCACTGTTACACTGATCATTGTGTTGAAATACTGGATCAAGTGGCACCTGTTAAATCGAACTTGAAAATTCAGAAAAAACGGTGCCCTTGGACAAATGAAGATCTCCTGAGTCTGAAGAGACTTTGTCGAATGACTGAGCGTCTCTGGAAGTCTACTAAACTTGAGGTGCACAGACTTCACCTCAGGGATCTGTTGACTTCTTACAATGAGATGGTAGAAACTGCTAGATCTGATTACATCAGAAAACTGGTAGCAGCAAATAGGAAAAACCCCAAATTTTGTTTGACACGATTAATTCTCTCGTGTCTCCTGCTCCTCAAATCACGCCGGTCTTCTGTGAAGCTGACAGCAATGCATTGTTGAGATTTTTCATTGACAAAATTAAATTGATCAAAGAGAAAATCTCTCCCCCTTTGTTGGGAACCCCTACTGTCTCTGAGCCCATCTCCTCCTCTTGGTCATCCTTCACTGCTGTATCTTTGGGTGATATTTCAGCACTAGTGAACAAGATGAAACCCTCCTCTTGCTCAGATGACGTCCTTCCTTGTAGGCTTTTTATCAAAGTATTTGATGTAATTGGCCCCTGGGTTACCAATATGGTGAACCTCTCCCTTTCCACAGGGGTTTTTCCCAATGCATTTAAACATGCCATTGTGGAGCCTCTGCTCAAAAAAACAGGCTTAGACCCAACTGACCTCAGTAATTTCAGGCCTATTTCTAAGCTCCCTTTCTTGTCCAAGATCTTGGAGAAGGTGGTGGCCGAGCAGCTGTCTTTGTTCTTGGATCAGAGCGACATCCATGAGAAGTTTCAGTCTGGCTTCCGTAAACATCACTCTACGGAGACAGCTTTACTGAAAGTGTCCAGTGACATCATGATGTCGGCTGACTCGGGTAAATTCACTGTTCTGGTTCTCTTGGATCTGTCGTCAGCCTTTGACACAGTTGATCACCAGATCCTGCTGAGAAGACTAAGGAATGAAGTGGGACTGTCTGGGTCTGTGTTAGAATGGTTCTCATCTTACCTTTCTGGGCGCAGTTTTAGTGTATCTGCCAATCAAATGAGGTCTGAATCGGCAGATCTGTTGTGTGGAGTCCCTCAAGGTTCTGTTCTGGGTCCTTTATTGTTTTTGCTGTACTTGATTCCCCTTGGTAAAATCATTCAGAGATTTCCAGATGTTTCTTATCACATTTTTGCTGATGACATCCAGCTCTACTGCTCTTTTGACCCAACTGAGCCCCAAAGGCTGAACAGCTTAGTCAATTGTTTGCTAGAAATCAAACAATGGCTGAGTGAAAACACTTTACAGCTTAATGTGGACAAAACTGAAACTCTGGTGATTGCTCCTGATGATACGATTCCAGGGTTGAGTCAGTACTTGGGTGACTTAGGTCAGTCTGTCAAACTGAGCCTGAGAAACCTGGGTGTTGTATTTGATAAAGACATGTCTCTTGTTCAATACTGTAGAAAACTGACCAGAAACTGTTTCCTTCAACTGAGAAAAATCTCTAAACTTAGGAAAATGTTGTCACAACATGATCTGGAGCTTGTAATCCATGCGTTTGTTTCTTCTCGTCTGGACTATTGTAACAGTTTGTTTTCATGTCTTAACAAGAAGGAGCTGTCTCGTCTGCAGTTGATTCAGAACTCTGCAGCGAGAATTCTGACCCGCTCTAGTAGAAGAACTCACATTTCTCCGGTCCTTAAAACTCTTCACTGGCTTCCAGTTTCTTTCAGGATCAACTTTAAAATTCTGGTTCTTACTTTCAGAGCTATTCATGGTCAGGCTCCTCCTTACATCACTGATCTGATCCAGCCTTACACCCCAGCTCGGTCTCTGAGGTCTGTGGATCAGAATCTACTTATGGTTCCACGCACACGGCTCAGGACCAGAGGAGAGAAATCTTTTCAGGCTGTTGCTCCTAAGCTTTGGAACAATCTTCCTCTCTCTTTGCGCTTGATGGAGTCTACTGACTCCTTTAAGAAACATCTTAAGACGTTTCTATTTGTTCAGGCTTTTCCTTGAATTTCTCGAACTCCTGTGTTGTTCTCGGTGTTGTCTTGATCTTTGAAGTATGTACTGTTTTGAGTATTGTTTTGATTGTTAAAGCGCTTTGTGACCCTGGTCTCGAAAAGCGCTATATAAATATATATTACTTACTTACTTACTTACACTGGGTTGGTGGATTTTGTCACACTGGGGTTGTGGTTGTACTCGCACTGGGGTTGCGATTGTACTCACACTGGGGTTGTGGTTGTTGTCACACTGAGGTGGTGGATTTTGTCACACTGGGCTGGTGGATTTTGTCACACTGGGGTGGTGGTTGTTGTCACACTGGGGTAGTGGTTTTTGTCACATTGGGGTGGTGGTTGTTGTCACACTGGCGTAGTAGTTGTTGTCACACTGGGGTTGTGGATTTTGTCACACTGGGGTAGTAGTTGTAGTCACACTGGGGGGGTGGTTGTTTTCACACTGGGGTAGTGGATTTGTCACACTGGGGTGGTGGTTGTAGTCACACTGGGGTTGTGGTTGTTGTCACACTGGGGTGGTGGCTGTAGTCACACTGAGGTTGGGGTTGTAATCACACTGGTGTAATAGTTGTCACACTGGGGTGGTGGATTTTGTCACACTGGGGTGGTGGCTGTAGTCACAGTGTGGTGGTTGTCTTTTCCCTGGTGTGCTGCTTGTGTTTGTTCTGATGTGGTGGTTGTTTGCTCTGATCTGGTGGTTGTGTTTGCTCTCATGTAGTGGTTGTGTTTGCTCTGATTTGGTGGTTGTGTTTGCTCTGATGTGGTGGTTGTGTTTGTTCTGATGTGGTGGTTGTGTTTGCTCTGATTTGGTGGTTGAATTTGCTCTGATGTGGTGGTTGTGTTTGCTCTGATGTGGTGGTTGAATTTGCACTGATGTGGTGGTCGTGTTTACTCTGATGTGGTGGTTGTCTTTGCTCTGATTTGGTGGTTGTTTACTCTGATGTGGTGGTTGAATTTGCACTGATGTGGTGGTCGTGTTTACTCTGATGTGGTGGGTTGAATTTGCACTGATGTGGTGGTCGTGTTTACTCTGATGTGGTGGTTGAATTTGCACTGATGTGGTGGTCGTGTTTACTCTGATGTGGTGGTTGAATTTGCACTGATGTGGTGGTTGAATTTGCACTGATGTGGTGGTCGTGTTTACTCTGATGTGGTGGTTGAATTTGCACTGATGTGGTGGTCGTGTTTACTCTGATGTGGTGGTTGTCTTTGCTCTGATTTGGTGGTTGTCTTTGCTCTGATGTGGTGGTTGAATTTGCACTGATGTGGTGGTCGTGTTTTCTCTGATGTGGTGGTTGAATTTGCACTGATGTGGTGGTCGTGTTTACTCTGATGTGGTGGTTGTCTTTGCTCTGATTTGGTGGTTGTGTTTGCTCTGATGTGGTGGTTGTCTTTGCTCTGATTTGGTGGTTGTGTTTGCTCTGATTTGGTGGTTGTGTTTGCTCTGTTGTTGTCTCACCAAGGTGTTGGTTTTAGTCACTCAGGGTGGTGGTTGTTCCCTCCCCAGCACTGGTTGTGTTCCCTCCCCAGCACTGGTTGTGTTCCCTCCCCAGCACTGGTTGTGTTCCCTCTCACTGGCGTAAACTGCTGGAAGAGGTCCAGGCCCAGAGTGCAGCAGCGTTTAGACTACAGCGCGCTCGTTCACAGGCTGCGAGGGCAGCAGATGGCAGAACCAATGAGGGGTGAACTAACCTAGTAAATGATAGCGGCTCATGAAACGCAGCATTTAAAAGCCCATCTGGGTTTACATCCCGGCGGACACGGCGTGTGAAACCTGACACATATTTACACACTTGCTGGTGGAGTGTGCCGGGGCACGTCCGACCGACGGGTGACATGTTCCCTCGGCCGGCCCCGACCTCCTCACCCCGCTTCTGACCGGCTCGCTGCCCTCACCACCGCCTTTCCTCGGCCTCCTAATTCGAGGCGTAGACATGGCATTTGTCCGCTCGTCAGTGCTGTCGCCGCTCCATTAGGCCGGGCCTCCGTCATGTAATGGCTTTTAAAGAAGGGGGTTGAGATGGAAGCCGGGGTCCTCCTCCTCTTTACCGACCCACTGGCCGTAAAATCTTCCTAACGTGCCGCTGGCTGCTCCTTGCATCACTCTGTTTATACCAGTGTAGTCGCAGCACCTCACTTCTCAGGCCCAATTATCGTCCGAGCTGCAGGCAGAGAAAAAAACACTCGGGTCACTAGTTTCCCCAAAATTCCTCCAGAACTTGTGTCAGGGAAGATCAATCGATAACAGAGCGACGCATTTAAATGATCGTGATTTATTGTGAGAAATGGAGACTCTGTGACCTGAAGTTTAAGGACAGGCTTCGCCTCATTATGATGATCAGTATGTTAATGATAAACCAACAACATATTTTATTCATCGTCTCACCAAACTTGTTTTTCTGCCTTCATCCCGTGTTTTCCTCCAGGAGATTTAAAAGAAAAAGTCACTTTTAATGTTACAATTTTAGACAAAATGCTTATTTAAAAAATGTATATATAAAAATTATATTATTGATTCAGTAATATACTATTTTTATTTTATTAAAGAAAAAAAACAGCAAAAAAAAGTGTATTTTATTTTGGAAATACATATTTTAAACAATACAATTGTGTATCACATTTTTAGACAAAGATTTTTTTTTTTAACATAAGCTTAATATTTTTAAATAAATTTAATAATCTACTTTTTAGAAATGGAGGGAAAGTAATATTAGTTAAACTGAAGTACTGTTTGTTTGTTTGAACACGTTTTATTTTCTAAAGAAGAAGAAAAAAATCAAATAAACAGCAAAAGAAAATAACTTTATAAAAAATGTTTTTTAATACATCAAATGAATTGATTAAAAAACATATCTTGCTAGAAATAGATAGAGAATGAAGAAATTAATATTATTTATACAGAAAAACCATTTTTTGTATGAGTATAATATTGAACCTCTTCATTTATTAAAGAAAAATGTCAAATTTACAGTCAAACAAAATGATGAATTTTGTTGAATTTTAATTTGAAAATACTTTTACATGTTCTTTTCAACATCCTTGTTTTTCTGCCATCTTTTCTTTTCCGATGAGATTTAAAAGAAAAGGTCAAGTTGCCTTTTTAACACGTAAATGTTTTATATTTAGATACATTCAGTTAATTGATTTTAAAAATATGTATTTTTAGAAAATCGCTGGAGATTGGCGGAATTAATATTATTTTTTAAAGAAAAAGACCTCTTATTTTGACTAGATATTTAACCCATTTTAGTTTATTATTATTATTTTCTGGCCTCATCCCCTGTTTTTCTCGAGGAGATTTAATAGAAAAAAAATTAAACTGAAAATATTTATATTTTAATGTGAGCTTAATATTTTAAATTAATTGATTTTAAATAAATATATTTAACAAATGGAGGGAAATTAATATTGTTTGGTCAATAATACAGGTTTCTGTTTAGATATATATTCGATTTTTATTATTTTAATTTAATAAAGAAGAAATTCATATAAACTCTGGGGGGGAAAAAAAAAGATTCATTTTATTAAAAAAGTTAATTTAATTGAATGAAATTCCAGACTAGAGTGTGACCCCCTCACACCTACCTGTGTGACCCCAGAGGTCCGTGCACCTCCTCGTCTTCAAGGCTCCTCGCTCCGGCTCGTCTCCACAGTATCGTTTGTTTACAATGACCTAAATTTGCTGTGAAGTGAAAGCCTCAGCAGCTCTGTCTCATCCCCCTCTTCCTCTTCTCCCTCTCACGCGTCAATTCCAGGAGAATCCAGCTGAGCAGACATTTTTTTTGTGTGTTCTGTTGGTACCAAACATCTCGAGCCAGACTCTGTTTCCAAGTGAATCATCTGGTGGATCCGTCCACCTTCCTGGAGGGACGGACTATAGACAGAAGTTCCCACGTCCTTCTCCCTATGCTAGGACTGAGACGCGAGCTGGTGTTCGGGAGTGGGTCTAGCAAGAACACATGACCTCCATGATAAACCAGTATGGGGGCACTAAATCGCTTCAAATTTTGTGCACGTGTTGCTAGGCAACAGCATAATCGCTCTCCGGCACTCTTGCCTTCTCCGGCGCTCTACTGGGATCGCTGCTCTGCCATCGTTGAAAATGGTTAATTAACTTCTACACAAAGTCCATAAATGGAGCAGATTAGGCTTCTGAGGGTTAAAATGGCCGCTCTAGGATATCAGCAGACGCTTTGGATTAAAACATTCCCTGAAAAGAACGCGTTCTAACGCTCGTCTCGTTTCATTATGAAACCATTACGAAATACAAATGTGTGCTCGGTGACCCCTCACCGGATCATAGGTCAAGTCATTAATTTATATTTTCATTCATGCCTTTTTTTCTCTCGTTCGAGTTCAACATCATCTGTGACTCACCGGCACCTGAAGAAGAGCCACATGAGTCATTTTTATTTCTCCGAATTTTCCAGACAGCATATGGAAAATGATTTCATAAAATCATCATATTTATTAATGTATTTATGTTTGTATTCTGTGATTCTGAGGCATGTGTTTTAGGGACATTTATAGCGTCTAGTGAGTGGATTTTTCTTTTCCATCTGGAACCTTGTTGTTCTCGATCCCTAGTTTAAAATCTTTAATATTGAGCTATTTCATAGTAAAGGAAAGTCAGTTTTATATTAACTGCAAAGTGGTATTTACATTTAACTCTTTAAACTGGTAGATTTGTTTGAGGTGGTGTGCTTACAATCTACAAAATCATCTTCATAGAAAAAAAATTAAAAAAAATGTAATGAGATATAAACGTGTTACAAAGGTGGTACAATTGAACCTTGTCTGCAACAAGCTCTGGTATTTCCCGTAAGTAGAACATTGAGTTTAAAAATTAACATAATCATTTAAAATGCATCTTTATAAACAGTCTTTTTAAATGTTTTTGTATATATATTTCTACCTTATTTAGAAACTAATCTTAGTAAATCATTCGTAAGAATTAGCCAAAATGTAGTTTACGTATTAGCTCAATATTATGAAAAAGAAAAGAAGATGTTACTGAGTGGTGGTGGTTGTTCTTACACTTTGTGTTGGTGGTTGTTTTTGCACCGGGGTGGTGGTTGTTGTCACACGGGGTTGGTGGTTGTCACATAGGTGGTGTTTTTTGTCACATTGGGGTGGTGGTTGTCACATGGGTTGGATGTAGTTGTCACACAGGTGGTGTTTTTTGTCACACCCGGGGTGGTGGTTGTTTTCACACGGGGTTGGTGGTTGTCACACAGGTGGTGTTTTTTGTCACACCCGGGGTGGTGGTTGTTTTCACACCCGGGGTGGTGGTTGTTTTCACACCGGCGGTGGTGGTTGGTCGTTAAACCTAAATAAATGCGACCTAAGCACAAGTCGTTCTATAAATCTTAGACATCCCTAGGTTAAGTGTTGGTTCGATTCCCACTCCCTCACCACAAACTGAGTGGGACATGGAGAGCCAAGTGATTAGGTTTTAGCGTGTTTGTCCTCAATATGTATGCTAAATACGCCCGGAGCACAGCTCCACTATGAAATTTCTGTGGTGGAGTGAATAGAGGAAGTGCCTCTCAAACCCTCTGTTGGGTTAGTCTTGGGTTCGATTCCCACTCACTCCACCAACAAAAAAACTAACTGAGGTAAGATTTTAACGTGTTTGTCCTCAATATGTATGATAAATACGCCCGGAGCACAATTCAAAATATGAAAGTTCTGTGGTGGAGTGGATCGAGCAAGTCCCTCTGAGACCCTTTCGGTGGGTTAGTCATGGGTTCAATTCCCACTCACTCCATCACAAACTGAGTGGGACATGGAGAGCCAAGTGGTTGCATTTTAACATGTTTGTCCTCAATATGTATGCTAAATACGCCCGGAGCACAGGTCCAAATGTGAAAGTTCTGTGGTGGAGTGAATAGAGCAAGTGCCTCTGAGACCCGTTCGGTTGGGTTAGTCATGGGTTCGATTCCCGCTCACTCCATCACTAACTGAAACAAACTGAGTGGGACATGAGGAGCCAAGTGGTTAAATTTTAACGTGTTTGTCCTCAATATGTATGCTAAATACGCCCGGAGCGCAGGTCCAAATGTGAAAGTTCTGTGGTGGAGTGAATAGAGCAAGTGGCTCTGAGACCCGTTCGGTTGGGTTAGTCGTGGGTTCGAGTCCCGCTCACTCCATCAATAACTGAAACAAAATGTGTGGGACATGGAGAGCCCAGTGATGCGTGAAGCCCCTGGAAAAAGTTACCTGGTGGAGTGACAAGAGCAAGTTGCTCTGAGACCCGTTCGGTTGGGTTAGTCGTGGGTTCGAGTCCCACTCACTCCATCAAAGAACTGTGTGGGACATGGAGAGCCCAGTGATGCGTGAAGCCCCCCGGAAAAAGTGACCTGGTGGAGTGACAAGAGCAAGTTGCTCTGAGACCCGTTCGTTTGGGTTAGTCGTGGGTTCGAGTCCCACTCACTCCATCAACGAACTGTGTGGGACATGGAGAGCCCCGTGATGCGTGAAGCCCCCCGGAAAAAGTGACCTGGTGGAGTGACAAGAGCAAGTTGCTCTGAGACCCGTTCGTTTGGGTTCGTTTGGGTTAGTCGTGGGTTCGAGTCCCACTCACTCCATCAACGAACTGTGTGGGACATGGAGAGCCCCGTGATGCGTGAAGCCCCCCGGAAAAAGTGACCTGGTGGAGTGACAAGAGCAAGTTGCTCTGAGACCCGTTCGTTTGGGTTCGTTTGGGTTAGTCGTGGGTTCGAGTCCCACTCACTCCATCAACGAACTGTGTGGGACATGGAGAGCCCCGTGATGCGTGAAGCCCCCCGGAAAAAGTGACCTGGTGGAGTGACAAGAGCAAGTTGCTCTGAGACCCGTTCGGTTGGGTTAGTCGTGGGTTCGAGTCCCACTCACTCCATCAACGAACTGTGTGGGACATGGAGAGCCCAGTGATGCGTGAAGCCCCCCGGAAAAAGTGACCTGGTGGAGTGACAAGAGCAAGTTGCTCTGAGACCCGTTGAGTGACTAGAGCAAGTGGAGTGACTCGAACATGGAGTGATGCGTGGTGAGTGGTGGAGTGACTAGAGCAAGTGGTTAGTCGAGTAACCCAACCGGGAGTTCCTTCAAGTCCGTTATGGGACGAAGTGATGTTGGTAGTTCAACGGCTTCACGCATCACTGGGTGTTCGTTGATAGGTCTCGAACTATTGCTCCAGTCACTACACCAGGTCGGTTGGGTTACTCCGCTAACCACTTGCTCTAGTCACTCCACCAGGTCACTTTTTCCAGGGGGCTTCAAGCATCACTGGGCTCTCCATGTCCCACACAGTTTGTTTCAGTTACTGATGGAGTGAGTCTCGAACCCACGACTAACCCAACCGAACGGGTCTCAGAGCCATTTGCTCTAGTCACTCCACCAGGTAACTTTTTCCAGGGGGCTTCACGCATCACTGGGCTCTCCATGTCCCACACAGTTCTTTGATGGAGTGAGTGGGACTCGAACCCACGACTAACCCAACCGAACGGGTCTCAGAGCCATTTGCTCTAGTCACTCCACCAGGTAACTTTTTCCGGGGGGCTTCACACATCACTGGGCTCTCCATGTCCCACACATTTTGTTTCAGTTATTGATGGAGTGAGTGGGACTCGAACCCACGACTAACCCAACCGAACGGGTCTCAGAGCCATTTGCTCTTGTCACTCCACCAGGTCACTTTTTCCGGGGGGCTTCACGCATCACTGGGCTCTCCATGTCCCACACATTTTGTTTCAGTTATTGATGGAGTGAGTGGGACTCGAACCCACGACTAACCCAACCGAACGGGTCTCAGAGCCACATGCTCTAGTCACTCCACCAGGTAACTTTTTCCGGGGGGCTTCACGCATCACTGGGCTCTCCATGTCCCACACAGTTCTTTGATGGAGTGAGTGGGACTCGAACCCACGACTAACCCAACCGAACGGGTCTCAGAGCCACTTGCTCTATTCACTCCTCCACAGAACTTTCACATTTGAACCTGTGCTCCGGGCGTATTTAGCATACATATTGAGGACAAACACGTCAAAATTTAACCACTTGGCTCTCCATGTCCCACTCAGTTTATTTCAGTTAGTGATGGAGTGAGTGGGACTCGAACCCACGACTAACCCAACCGAACGGGTCTCAGAGCCACTTGCTCTATACACTCCTCCACAGAACTTTCACATTTGGACCTGTGCTCCGGGCGTATTTAGCAGACATATTGAGGACAAACACGTTAAAATCTTACCTCAGTTGGTAGTGGAGGGAGACGGAATTGAACCCATGACTAACACAAGCGAAAGGGTTTCAGAGGCACCTGCTCTATTCACTCCACCAGAGAACTTTGACCTTTGGACCTGTGCTCCGGGCATATTTATCATACATATTGAGGCCAAACACGTTAAAATCTTACCTCAGTTCGTTGGTGGTGGAGGGAACGGGAATCGAACCCATGACTACCCAAATCGAAAGCGTTTGAGAGGCACTTGCTCTATTCTCTACACCATAGAACTTTGACATTTGGACCTGTGCTCCGGGCGTATTTAGCATACATACTGAGGACAAACTAAAATCTTAACTCTAGGCTCCCCATGTCCCACTCAGTTTGTTTTAGTTAGTGTTGGAGGGAATAGGAACAGAGAACCTCCCCATTTGGACATGTGCTCTGCACACATTTATAATAAACAAAGAGGAAAAACTATTTAAAAATTGTTTAGGTAGTTTTGTCCTCTAACACACGAGACAGGACTTGATCTCACTAAACTTTTGGCATGCTGTGTTCAAGTCCAAGAAATTAACCACTGCACCACAACCTCCTCACATTTGGGCTTGTACTCCCACCACATTTATAACACACATTTGGGATCAATACTTAAGAAATTTTCAATTTAAGTCGAATAAGCTGAAATGACCAAAGTGGGACTTTTGTTTTTGTTTCTCATATGTCTTGATCCAAACAAAACGTGCTGCCAGCAGGTGTCGGTGATAGTGTTCCTACAGCTGGTTGCAACCATCGTTAAAAAGTAGTAGAAGAAGCCGTCGCGTCACACACTATCTGTGGAGAATTTGCACACTAGTTAGTACGTACACTATTCCAGTGAACTAAGACAAGTATGCGATTTGAGACACAGCACTAGTGAGGTGCTTTATAATGATTAATACTTCAAGTTCTTTTATTGACAAATATACAATTATGCAAGACTCAGACAGACCCACGATGCAAAAAATGAAGTAGACAATTGTGTTGCAGGACTAGCCGCTCGAAAGCACTTTATGAAGATGGGAGTGAGTGCAATCGTCCGATCTGTAGTCATTGTACCTGGAGGGGGACGACTTCTTCGGGACTGGGATGATGGCTTTGAGGCAAGTGGGGACAACAGATTGTCTCAGTGAGGAGTTGAAGATGTCGGTTACAACATCTGTGAGCTCGTCGGCACAGTCCTTCAGGACACGACCAGGAATGTTGTCAGGTTTGTGCGTCTGTTGTCACACCGGGGTGGTGGTTGTGGTCACACCGGGGTGGTGGTTGTGGTCACACCGGGGTGGTGGTTGTGGTCACACCGGGGTGGTGGTTGCTGTCACACCCGGGGTGGTGGTTGTTGTCACACCCGGGGTGGTGGTTGCTGTCACACCCGGGGTGGTGGTTGCTGTCACACCCGGGGTGGTGGTTGCTGTCACACCCGGGGTGGTGGTTGCTGTCTCACCCGGGGTGGTGGTTGCTGTCTCACCCGGGGTGGTGGTTGCTGTCACACCCGGGGTGTTGGTTGCTGTCACATAGGGGTGGAGGTTGTTGTCACACCGGGGTGGTGGTTCTTGTCACACCCGGGGTGGTGGTTGCTGTCACATAGGGGTGGAGGTTGTTGTCACACCCGGGGTGGTGGTTGTTGTCACACCCGGGGTGGTGGTTGTTGTCACACCCGGGTTGGAGGTTGTTGTCACATAGGGTTGGAGGTTGTTCTCACATAGGGGTGGTAGTTGCTGTCACACCTGGGGTGGTGGTTCTTGTCACACCGGAGTGGTGGTTGCTGTCACACCCGGGGTGGTGGTTGCTGTCACACCAGGATTGGTGGTTGTTGCCAGACCTGGATTGGTGGTTGGTCGACAGAGACAAACCTCCATTTGATGCTAGGTAGCTACAAGCTACTTGCTAACATACACAAACGGGTACAATGGGAATCTTGCATGTTGGCAAATATTTAATAAAAATGTCTTATTATATGTATACGTCGTTCTTCCATTCAATTTTCTGAGCGCCCCCTGGAGGCTACCACTGGTGTAGTCCATCTTTTATCTGTCGTATCAGGACTTTATTTTAATCCAAAAGATTGTATAGATTTGTGTTTCTGTTCAACATTCTATGATTTATCAAAGATGTATCGGTATTTTCTGTTGTTGTCGGTTGTACTTTGATTAAAATGAATCCTCGAACTGTAACCAGGTGATGTCGGGGGGGCGGGGGGGCTACGAGAGACGAGGGGTCCGTCACTCTGGAGTCATGAGCTGCTCGAATGCGAAAGCTTTTGACTGGAGTCTGCAATCCTTCCTCGCCACGCTGCCTCTGCTAATCCCCTCCATTCAAGCGTGTCACTATGGAAACTGACTCGACGTCTCACCCCCGACTCCTGAAGTTGTGCCATGCAGCCGCGCCGACACCGGTGTCGTGCCGCGGAATGTGGTTCTGGCTCAGACCACACGCCTCCCCGGCCGCGACGGCTATTATCAACCGCCGTTAGCTTGCGTTAACGTAAGGAAAAGCATGTGGAGGAGGATATATATAGTGTATTACTACCTATACTTTTCTGCTGCGATACTGCAGGAGAATCTTCGTCATGCTTAGATCGGTGAGAGCGCGTGGCCCAGACAATAATACTTGTTGGACGAAAATTCCCGTAGCTAAGCTCCGTCCAATCAGAGAAGCACATTTGCATCCGACGCCATTTTTAATCCTCGTCCCAAACGGTTCCTTTAGCTCGAGTCGGGATGGTTCGGTGACTGCTAATTATCAAGCGCCGAGTCATTTTGTGAACCTGCTGCGAAAAGAAATCTTCTTTAACGTGAAATAGAAAATCCTACATGACTTGTTTTAGCGCTTTCCCCCCAAAATAATCAAAATATCGTGGAAAAGAAACGGAGAAACATAGAGGCCGATACTACCTTAAGATAACACTGTAACTGCTTGTCCAAAAATATTTGACAACTAAAGAAAATGTATAAATGTTATAGAATCCTTGCAGTAACTCACTATTTTAAACTATGTAGCATGCTAGCAGGAAAAAATACTTTTTAATTTTTAACGTATCTTGGTTCGAGCGTTTCTCGAGCTTTTCATATTAACAAGATAATTCAGTTCCTTTTTTTAAACTGATACTGTAAAGCTTGTCCCTGATCGGCTGCAGTCCTTGTCCTGGTGTATTATTCCCTTAAAATAGCTGTAATCCTTATCAGTTCATTTTTCCTCTCATGTGAGATAATTCCTAATAGACGGCGTTGATTTTACTATTAAGTAGCACAAGGATAAAGACAGTTCATGACTCAGAGGATGTGATGTAACTAGTTTTTTCTTCTGCTTCCTGATTGGCTGACGGCGCTATCGTGCGGCAGGACTTTTTTTTTTTTTTAGACAAAAACGCTTATTTTTTAAAATGCATTTATTTAGTGCATTTTTAGAAAATCATCTTTTGAGAAATGAAAAGAAAATGAAGAAATGAATATAATTAGGAGAAAAAGGTCTTATTATTGATTAGATATTTAACCCGTTTTAAGAAGAAGAAAAAATCAAATGAACATTAAAAGAAATGAAAACACATTTTGGAAATACTTTCACATACTTTATTCACCAAACGTTTTTTCTATGCCATAATTTCCTGTTCTTTTTGATTAGATTTAAAAAGAAAAGTCACTATTATAACGTCACATTTGACAAAAAAAATACATTAGCTTCATATTTTAAAAATTAATTTAATAATCTAACTTTTAAGAAATGGAAAAATAAAATAATGGATTGATTATTATTGATTCGATATTGAATCAGATTTACTGTATTTAATAAAAAGAAAAATAATCAAATAAATAGCATTTAATTGTCGCGTCAATACATATATATATTCTTCAATTGTATTTTGAAGTTACTTTCACATATTTAATTCATCAAACATGTTTTTCTCCCATTTGAGATTAAAAAAAAGTTTTATCGTCACATTTTATAGACAAAAACCCCCATAATATATCAAATTAATTGATTGGATTCAAGTCTATCGTCTCCTCTTCCTCTAATCTGGTTCCAACCCGTCTGATGATCACAGATGCATTGATAGAGTCCATTACAGCTCTAGAACATTCTTTGTGGCTCAGTTACACTAACAAACCCATGACCTCAAGCTCCAGGGTCTCAGCCTAGTGGGGGTCATCGGTGTTGTTAGTCGAACGGAGCCACCAAAAAAGAAGTGCAGAATTATTGGACCATCAATGCATCTCATCACCCAGACGTGCATGACGGACACATAGGTTCGAGTCCCCATGTGAGCCATAGCGCCTGATCTACGACTACATAATGTACACGTGTTTAATGAAACCCTTTACAGCGGCTCACCCGGGAGCTAATAAACCAATAAAACGAATAAAACTCCTCCGTCCGAGCGTCTCCTGGCTCGCGCTCTGCTGAAATAAATAAATAATGCAGCCGATCAAAGATTCATGAGCAATTTGTTCTTACAAACCCACATCAGCAGGGGGGGGTGTTGTTGGACCAACCTGGCTGGGTGGACGAGTCCTACTGTCGCGCAGGGAGGAAGAACATCTGTATCGACGCCCTCGCGCCTGATTTAACAAGACAAGTTTTGGGGGGGATTCAAGTTTGTTCTGCAGCAGCCAGGATTTCCTCGGCGTCACAACACGTTAAAGCGTGAACACATGTACTTGCCGTGTTTATCTCGACTCCCCACGTAACTGCCGAAGGAGCTCGATGGCGCTAGTTAACCTTTGTAACGTGTTAGCTGAGCCGTGTTCATGCTAACGGTGGCGGCGGTCGGTTTCAGGGCGACGCGTTCTAACGGAGGAAGTGAAGGAAAAAGCATGAGCCAGAGATGAAGTCGCTTCGTTGCCTCGTCGGGAAACTCTGACCTTTCGCTACTTCCTCCAGGGCGACGCTGTGCGTTCACGTGACCGTCCCTCGTCACCGTCGAATCATAGCGCTCCAGCCGAGCAGAGGGAGCCCCCGGGGGGCGCCGGACCACGTCGGTCGCGGGTCTGAAACGGAAAAAGGCGTTTTAGGGAAATGGCTTTTTAGCGCGATGACGTGCAGGAACACGTGTGGTCACCTCATGCACAGTCATGAAGGCAATCTCTCAGCAGTGAGAGGTTTTCTCTCACATCAGAAGCTGCTTCCACATCAGAGAATATAGGAAAAAAAAACTTTCAGAGACAATTTCACTTTGAACATTTGATTTGGTCGTAATGTTTGAGTCTTATGTTTAGATTATGACCGGCGACCACTACATTATGACCGGTACATTATGACCGACGACCACTACATTATGACCGGTACATTATGACCGGCGACCACTACATTATGACCGGTACATTATGACCGGCGACCACTACATTATGACCGGCGACCAGTACATTATGACCGGCGACCACTACATTATGACCGGTACATTATGACCGGCGACCACTACATTATGACCGGCGACCACTACATTATGACCGGTACATTATGACCGGCGACCACTACATAATGACCGGCGACCACTACATTATGACCGGTACATTATGACCGGCGACCACTACATAATGACCGGCGACCACTACATTATGACCGGTACATTATGACCGGCGACCACTACATTATGACCGGCGACCAGTACATTATGACCGGTACATTATGACCACCGACCACTACATTATGACCGGCGACCACTACATTATGACCACCGACCACTACATTATGACCGGCGACCAGTACATTATGACCGGCGACCAGTACATTATGATCGGCGACCAGTACATTATGATCAGCGACCACTACATTATGACCGGTACATTATGACCGGCGACCAGTACATTATGACCGGCGACCAGTACATTATGACCGGCGTCCACTACATTATGACCGGCGACCACTACATTATGACAGGCGACCACTACATTATGACAGGCGACCACTACATTATGACCACCGACCAGTACATTATGACCACCGACCAGTACATTATGACCACCGACCAGTACATTATGACCACCGACCATTACATTATGACCACCAACCACTACATTATGATCGTCGACCAGTACATTATAACCGGCGACCAGTACATTATGACCGGCGACCAGTACATTATGACCGGCGACCACTAGATTTTGACCGGCGACCACTACATTATGACCACCGACCATTACATTATGACCACCGACCAGTACATTATGACCACCGACCACTACATTATGACCACCGACCATTACATTATGACCACCAACCACTACATTATGATCGTCGACCAGTACATTATAACCGGCGACCACTAGATTTTGACCGGCGACCACTACATGTGGTGATGAAACTTCATGAAACAGCATCATTATTTTCAGAGGCCACTACATCAGTCTCGTCACTATTTTTTCTCTGTTTGGAACAACTGTTCTGACACATCATTTTTAAACTGATGGCGCCACCTACTGACCTCTAAACAACATGACACCGTTTCATGAATCTTCATCAGACCATCACTCTGGCCACATTATGACCAGTGACCGCTGCATTATGACCAGTGACCACTACATTATGACCAGAAACTGAAACATAAGCAGAGAGCACAGAAACCAGACATTTATAGTTTTAAAGATTTTTTCAACAGAGACGACTCAATAGTGGCTCCAAATAAAAAGCATAAGTAAAAACTAAAACCCTCCCCCCCAATAACAGGCACAAGAAATACAGAGGGTGGTGCACCCACTAACCTGGTGTTTCTAGTCAGCAGGACTACGTGAGTGGAGATGTAGACCTCATGGTTCATCTGTTCCTGTGTGTGGAGATAAACAAGTAAGACTCAAACGTTGATGATTGAAGAAGAACAAAGAATCAATAAATTGAACTTTAACAAACTTCTGTGAAATTTGGGGAAGGGTCCATCATGTTATGGGTTAGGTTAGGTAGAACTTTATTGATCCCTCAGGAGGTCTCCCCTCGTGAAATAGTTTTTTTCCAATAAGACACAGCAATACAGCAATTATTCATAAAAGTAAAAATAATTATGGGGGGGTGGCTGGCACAGGGACTGGAAACCTTGGTAAAGTTGAGGGCCACGAGGATTCCTCTCAGTATCTGCAGATTCTTGACAGGAATGTTCAAGAGTTGAAGCTACGCCGGGGTTGGATTTTTCAGCAGGACAATGATCCTAAGCACTGTTCGAAATCCAATCCAATCCAAAAAGACCACCAGCCAGACCTCAGGTCCGTGGCTATAGGAGGCGTCTACAGGCTGTTCTTGCAGCAAAAGTAATAAATAAATTTAATATTATTATTATTTAGCATCCAATTTCAGACTAGATCTCTGCTGATTTACTTCCTTCTATCGATCGCGTCAATCATCCCTCTGTCAGCACCTTCAGGGAAGAGTTCCAACATCCACCTCTGGGGGGCGCATGATCGAACCAAATACTCTCCATTACATTGTTGTGAACTCGATTACGATCCACTCTCAGGTGCTTCTCCTGTTACTTGCTGAGTCAGCGGCGTCTGAACGTCTGCGGCCGATCTTTGATTCCTTCACACTTTTGAAATATTGATTAAAAGAAAGTCTTGTTAATGTGTGTAATTATGCTCCGACAATACACACTCGAGAGATGCTGAACTTCATCTTTTAAATACCTAACGCGGAAGAAAAATACATTTGGAATTAATCCCTAAATTAACATTCACTTGTAAGAGACCATCAATAAAAGGACAATGAAAAAAGTGAAAAATACCAAAGACAGTGTAGTTTTATCAATAAATAATACAAATAATTTAAATAATGTCACATCCTTATTATGTGAGCTCTTTCTAAACGTAAAAGTATTTACAGTACTTACGAGGGAAGCTTCATGAAGCAGTGTCATTACTTTTTGTGGCCACTAGATGGTGGTGTATGCACTATTTTACTCTGTTTTGATCAACAGATGTGTCAAAACAAATGTTCTTAATATTAAAATTTGGATAATAAATGCTATCTTATCTTAGTTTAATTATTTTAACAGACGATGATACGATACGTACAACGATACATGTGTGAAGATACAATATATTGCGATACTGTAGGAACAACGATCCATCCATCCATCCATCCATCCATCTACTTTGGCACGAGGAAATTACAAATGTTGCAAACTAGTGGTCAGAGGTTTAATTGCGCAACACATATTTTTAAATGCTGTGAATATTTGATTGTTAATTGTTAAATAAAACGTCAAATATAACTTAAATTAAAATGAAATGTTATTTAAAATAAAAATTGAGATAGTGCTATTGAATAATGATATCGGATATAAAAAAAATTGCGGTATATCGTTACCTTACCTTACCTTACCTTATATCATTATTATGTGCAGTGCTGATGAACACAACACAGTGCTGATGTCCCTAATAAAATTAATAATAATAATAATAATTAAGTATTAACAAGAACTCTTTCTACCCGTCTGCTGTCTGGATCATAAATATTATTGAATTAAATGTAATGCATTTTCTTTTCTTTTTATCCATTAAGTTTCATTACTTGTATGTAATTTTATGTTGCTGCCACAATCTTTTTTAAATACTGACTTCAACCTCTGGGGGCGCTTTTTATTTAAAAATAGAAGCTTTAAGTCACAACAGAAACTTTTCTAACTTTTACAACGATAGAAATAATTAAGGAATGATATTTCACTCGCATTGTATTTCAAAGTTTTTTTTAATGTTTCTGTTTGAACTATACCTCTCTGGCCACGTAATATCTGCTCAAGGGCCACAAATGGCCCCCGGGCCAGGGAACACAGGACGCGCTACATCGATTGTTTAGCGTCTGCAGTTTAAAGTCAGATCTTCCACTAGGGAGCGACCACCATCGGTTCGATTCCCTCGGAGCTTCACCAAAAAGCGCCTTGAAGCAGCTGAAAGTGCTGCAGTGACTCACGACGTCCGAACAAACTTCCCGGGGCTGCCGCCAGAGCCTGAGACAACATTTGCTTGAACGAAACACTTGACAGTTGACGTGAGGGGGAGAAAAATCTACTTAAAAGCAGGAATTCACTCCCAGGAAGCCTCTGGCAACACACACACACACACATACACACACACACGCCAGATCCTGCAAATTAATTATTGAAAGAGTTGTTGTCTTACGTGTTTGTTTCTTCTTTTGTTGCTGCACTTCAGGAAGCGTCTGCCGGTGGAAGGAATCAGAGCAGCTCTTCAGAGAAGGTGTGAGTCAAACAAACCACACGTGTCGTCGCTCAGATGTTTGGAAGATAAATATATGTCTAAGTAAACAAACATATGCAAGTTATGTAGGACACGAAAACAGACAAAAATGCTACAATCTCAGACATATATCCCTTTTATTTCGACCCTTAATTTTTTTAGTTTTATTACCGTTTTTGTCGTTAAAATTAAGTAAATATCCAAAAATTTTTTGCATCCGTTTTTATTTACATGCTGTTTATTTAGTAAGTTTGAAGTTTTGACTCACTTTAAACCATAGCTACTCATAACAGAGTTAGCTAAATACTTGCCGCTAACTATCAAACACTTGCCGGCGCCAAGGTCCAAAGCAATTTGATCAATTCTCTTTATTAAGTGAAGTTCTCTGTTGTCTTAACCCTTGTGTCATCTCTGGGTCAAGGTGACCCGGAGGCCCTAAAACAAACTTATTGGTTATTGGTATCGCTCGGGTCAACAAGTTTGGGCCACCGGGTCATCTTGACCCCAGAAATAAAACATCTTTATAATATCCTAAACATGGAAGTGTTACGGGGTGAATATAGCAGAGTTCTCTGAGGAGAACGAATTGAAGCTTAAAGATTCTCCAGATTGCTACAAGCGTCGCCGTTGGGAATGTCTCGTGTCTCTAGGGAGGAAAGCCATCGAGTTGCTGATGAACGCCGAAATGTTGTTTGTTTTTTTTGCTTCATCGCTATGCCTCGGAGTGATAGCGCTGTGTGTAGTGCAGGCGAGCATCTACAGGATGTTCTCTGGTCTCCATGCGTGTCAGCAGGAGATCACAGTTGAGAGGAGATGATTGATGACTGCTGCGAGTTCTCATACGAGAGCCTGGAGACGCCGTCGCTTTGAAACCCGGGAATTAACTCCGGCCCGTATTTAATCGTCACGGCTATGAACCCCCGACTGTTACATCGACTAGTTTAACACCTAATGGTTTAAACCCGGAGATGAAGGTGTTTCCAGGTCAAGATTGGTCACCAAAATATTAAATACTTTTGACCCACTCCGAACTATACGGCCAAAAAGAGGAAATTGATCAAATCAAATTGGTTTGAATTGCAAGGGTTTCAGTGAGGTCCTTTTAAAGTAATGGTGTCCCTGTAATCACCTGACGTGCTTTAAGGGGACACACACACACACAGGATGGGCCAAAAAAAGAGCTCCATACATTCTAATGAACAAACGGATTACTCTGAAAATAATCTCAACCCTTAGTAGACATAAGGGCGAGTAAAAAAGGAGTGAAATCACGTTAAACTTATTTTTACAATGACATTTAACAAGACTTTTGTTCAAAACATGTTTTACATTTCAAATCTATGGGGAAAAATTGACAAAATGCATTTTGAAACGATCAGAGATGTGAAGCGAAAACCTGACACCGAGGCTCGAGTTCGTTCTCGTGAACGACGCGACCATCGTCAACATGACCTCCTCACCACGTCCACGAGGCAAGAGAATGGGAAAATAATAATAGTGCCTCTGAGGACAGAATGTGGCGTCGGGGAGGGAGGTGGAAGGAGGTGGAAGGAGGTGGAGGGAGGTGGAGGGGGGACATAGCCCCGCTCATCTCCTCTCGTTTTCTCCCCGCTACTACCCAGCAGAGTTTCTATGGCAACCCCTCAAAAAGCGGTGTGCGTTGAATTGTGGATTTTAGATGCGGCGTCTGATTGCGCCATGTGTGGAGGAGATGGAGGGTCTGATGGAGGGTCTGATGGAGGGTCTGTCGTCTGTGAGAGGAAATTGGGGGAGAGCTCCAGTGAAACAGCAACTCCATATGCATCTTCAGAGTGTGTGTGTGTGTGTGTGTGTGTGAGTCAAGTGCTCGTCTCTGAGGATGCGCCAGAGAGAAACGGCATCAAAGTCTTCCTCCGTGTACAATTCAATTGAAACGTGTGCGCGAGTGTTTGGTTTGGTTTGACCCAGATTTCCTCACCTACCCCGCTGTTGATAAATTGGATATATCCGGAGGCAGCCTTGCGCAACTGTTTGATGACGTGGAAATGTGGCGAAGGGCGCCCTCTGCTGCACCGACGTGGACGCTGCACACAGCTGTGAAGGACGATCAGGGAAATGAATAAAAACACATAACTATTAACATGGATAACACACTAATACATGTACAGCTCATTGTTTCCATATTTGCTGAAAACAAATCATTATATTTTATAGACGCTTTATTTTATTTATTTATTTATTTTAGCATGAAGAAATCTAAACATTTTCAGATTTTCCAGGTGTTTATTTTCAAATTATTTTAACCACATTTCATTTTCCTTATCCCGTCTAGATCCACAAGAGACTTGGAGTAGAGCTGCTGCCAGCCTTCTTTGTCACCGGGAGAATGAGGTGAGTAAGAAATGTCAAACAGATGCTTAACTTTTAAATAAATCAATACGATTTAGTTTCATATTTTAAGTACATTATTTATGATACATCACTATGATTATGTTTATAATGGTGTCAATGAGTCTTTTCTGACTAATTAAGTAATAGTTTATTATCATAATCTTCAAAGAGTTTTGCACCATTTTGGGGGAAAGGTACAGTTGATAAACAATTACAATCAATTTTAATGTTGAAACTTTTTTTCACCTGGAATATTATTTAGCATTATAAATTAACATGAACTTTTCCTGTAAGTAAGTAAGTTAGTAATTTATATTTAGAGATATTTTCCAGACCAGGGTCACAAAGCACTTAAACAATCAAAACAATACCCAATAAAATATATAATAAAAAGGTCAAGATAACACAGAACAACACAGGAGTCTCAGAAAATCAGGGTGAATAATATATACATTTAATAAAATATTGGAAAAAAAATGTACTCACCTCCAGCAAATAAACACAATAATGAATATACTAGTTTTTCTTTTAGTTTTAGCTTTTTGATTTTTATATTAGCTTTCCTATTGTCTTCCTTTTTCCTTTAAACTTTATTTGCCATATAACACACTTCTATACTATTTATTATTACATTTTTTTTCTCATCAGATTCGAGTGTTCACTTAATAAAAATATAAAATAAAATTCTAACTAATTTTCAGATTCTAGATTTTAAATTCACATTAAGTTTTCCAACTAGTATAGAATATTGTAAAATATTAGAATCATTTTTACACACCTCTAATAAAGTAACTATAATTATTAATATTCTTATAATTTTATTTTATAATGCTACGTTTACTTTTTTTTGTTACTTTAATTCATCAAAAACCGTACATAAATACTTCTTTATTCAAGTGCATTTTTGTTTCTCCTTCCGTCGGCCAGAATCTCCCAGAAGTGAGTACAGAAGTATATATTTAGTGATGAAGGAAGTGCACACGCTCTTATTGTGGCACATACCTGAACATGAATAACAGCAGCCCTCCTCACACCTACGCCTGACTCTTTCCTACCAGAGCAGCTGGCTGTATCCACACACACACACACACACACACACACACACACACACACACGGGTCTGAAAGAATGTTGAGTGTCTCCATAACCCCCCTCCCTGAAGATTAGGCCTCATCATGCCTGACCCCCCTCTCTCTCTCATCATTCCTTCCCAAAGTATTCCCCACAAGAGCTGCCGCATTTTTATCTGAGCCCGGTGATTGCACCAGATTTGACACACAAATGACACACATACACAGACACACACACGCCGAGGGGTGGCCGGGCGGCCCCGGGGAGGGACCAGCAGAGCCAGTGCGCCCGTGGGCTCGTGGCTCGCTATAAAACCTCCCGGGGACGAGGCCAGAGTCCTGCTCCGAAGCCCGGACGGAACCCACTTCCCCCCGCCGAGCCAGAGGACGCCACCGGCAGCAGACGAGCAACATGAACGACATCTACAAGGCAGCGGTACGTCCTCCACCTTCACCTCCATCTTCACTTTCAGAGAGAAAGTTAAATGTTTGATGTGAATAATGAGGTTTTGACTAAAAACTTAAAAGTCAGAGGAGCCTTGACCCCGACCCATGACAGCTCCTACTTCAGAGCTGATAGGAACCAGTGGACTCCATCGTCTCCATCACCAAAGCTAATTTTGGATCATCTCCGTGCTCCTCTGGTGCCAGTGAGGGGCTTCAGGTCCAGATACCACCCCACACCCCCCGACCCCTCATCCCTCCACCACCTCCTGAATTCCTGCATTATCTCTGAGGCCTGTTGTCTGAGCTCCCCGAGCGCAGCTGACCCCCTTAAAACGACTTGTAAGGAATGCATATGGTTTGTTTTGGATGGAGTTCTTCTCTCCATCATAAACGTATATAGCGGCCGACAGACCATAACTCTTACGTAAGCAGCTGTCTCCTGCGCTCACTCGTGCTAGCTTTCCCCAGGATTACGCTCCTATTGTTGAGTCAGATCCGCGGCGAGGGGTCCCTGATCCAGGGGCCGTTTATTTTTAACTCCTTCGAAAATTCGTCGTGGATAGAATTCGGGGTTTTTTAAGGGGGTGAATTAATGGCGTCTGTGGCTCCTCGCAGGTGGAGCAGCTCACGGACGAGCAGAAGAATGGTGAGTCCTTCTTCGTCTGTAAATGAAGTTAGGGTCTCAGTGTCATTAAAGGGGTCGCGTTGCAGAGTTCAAGGCCGCGTTCGACATCTTCGTCCAGGACGCGGAGGACGGCTGCATCAGCACCAAGGAGCTGGGGAAGGTGATGAGGATGTTGGGTCAGAACCCGACCCCCGAGGAGCTGCAGGAGATGATCGACGAGGTGGATGAAGACGGTAAGAGAAAAATCCTCAATAGGACTTAACCAAGGAATGCTCCTCCCATGATGCAACACTAATAGACTCAGGGACTCACTCATTCCTCGTGCTATTAGACTGTATAATTCTGTACAAGTGAAGTGAAAAGATGATTCTATTCCATGTTAATCTTTGTATCCTTTATTTGATCTATTTTGTTTAACTTTGTTCTTTTTATTGCCCTTTGTTCTTGTTTTGATGAATCCATTTTCTGCTGTGAGCTGGAAACCCAATTTCAAGAAGGATTAATAAAGTCTATCCATCTCTCTATCCATCCATCCGTCTATCTATCCATCCATCCAACTATATATCTATCTATCTATCCAACTATCCATCCATCCAACTTTCCATCTATCCATCTATCTATCTATCAATCCAACTATCCATCCATCCAACTATCTATCATCCAACTTTCCATCTATCCAACTATCCATCATCCAACTATCTATAAATCCATCCATCCAACCATCCATCCAACTATCATCTATATATCCATCCAACTATCCATCTACCTATCCATCTATCCATCTATCCATCCAACTTATCCATCTATCCAACTATCCATCCATCCATCCATCTATCTTCCAGGGAGCGGCACAGTGGACTTCGACGAGTTCCTGGTGATGATGGTGAGGTGCATGAAGGACGACAGCAAGGGCAAATCCGAGGAGGAACTGGCCGAGTTGTTTCGCATGTTTGATAAGTGAGTGTTGGTGAACGTTCGCCGAGAACATAAAAGGAGCAACATTTTAACTTCCCTCCTCGCGGCGTTGCGGGCGGTCACAGTACATTTCCTGCGAGCATTTTACGCGCCCTGACAAAACGCCAAAAAAAAACCTCAGGAGCTTCACTCCCGACGTTAATCCTCTGTGACAGCAGACAAATTTAAACTGTCACTCAGACTATTCCAGACACCTCGTCAGAACACCCGCGAGAAAACGCTGCATCGCTCACCACTTCATCGGGAGAAACGCAACAACTAACAAATGGAAAACATTCCGTAAACATAAAATACCAATATTACAAAATACGACGCATGGCGTCACGAGGGGGATGGCTGTGTGCGATTTAACACAAAATACCAAGGTCAGATATCAACACAAACATTGTCTAACACATAACAAAGGGCGTCAAAAAAATGTCATCATGTTATTTCAGGGTCAAGGTGACCCGATGACCCGGCAAAAAAATATGTTCACCTTGACCCAGAGACAACACAAGGGATACCACAAACATCTTTTTTCCCCCGGGCCTTTGGGTCACCTTGACCTAGAGACAACACAAGAGTTAAATGACATTGACTGCAACAAATGGTATCACGGGGGGGATGGTTGCAGGTCATTTAAGGGTTAAATTGGGGTTAATAGGGTTAAACATAATATCGACACAAATATTATAGGCTGTGTCACAAAGGGCGTCACAGTTGGGATGATCGCATGTGATTTTAATTCAAAAGTATAGGAATCAATATGACAACGGCACAAATTTCGGTCCTCTCTGCCACAAATGGCGTCACAGTTGGGATGGTGGCATGTGGTTTTAATTTAAAAGACGAGGGTTGAATAACGCATAGAAATAAACAGTGGCGGCTCTGCAACAAACGGCGTCATAGGTGGGATGGTCGCATTTTAATTCAAAAGAATAGGATTAAATACGACACCGACACATTGACCCACAGACACACAAGGGATACTACAAATGTCTGATTTCGGGCCGCAGAGTCACCTTGAGCACAGACACACAAATGTCTGTTTTTGGGCCACAGGGTCACCTTGACCAACAGACACACAAGGGATACTACACAAATGTCTGATTTCGGGCCACAGGGTCACCTTGACCCAGAGGCAACAAAAGGGATACCTCAAACACAATTGTCTTCAGGGAACCGGGTCACCGAGACCCAGAGATAACCCAAAGGTTAAATATCACTTCGACACAAATATTGTCCGCTCTGTAACAAATGGCGTCACAGGTTGTTTTTGGAGATTTTAACTCTACAAATGGCATCAAAAGTGGGATCGTCGTGTACAATTCTAACCCGAAACAATAGCGTCAGATATCATTCATTGTCTAGCCTGTAACATTTGGCGTCACAAGTAGGATGCTCATATATGAGAGGCCGGGGGTTTGAGATCCATATGTTCATTATATGCAAGAGCTTGTGGAGACTATTCTCTAGTCAACGTGACAAAAGGGCGACAGGATTGTAACGCGAGGCCTTCGGTGGCGCACAGAAGGATCGACAGGACAGATTGAACCTCTGTGCGAGGGACCCGGGAGATGGCGGAGCGAGGGTCTGACGGCAACACTGCGATTAAGAAGTCTAGATGGTGTTAGGTGATGAATGACCGAGCTTCCCTGTGGGGACGCAGGAATGCGTCGGGTGCCTCTTGTGCACCGATATAACGGGAGCTCGCCGTGTCGCGTCGAGAAGCTAGCGAGAGGAAAATGTCAAAGTACGGACGATTCATTCTCACCCCTTTTTTGCGACGACGCAGAAACGCAGACGGCTACATCGACCTGGAGGAGCTGAAGGCCATGCTGGAGTCGACAGGGGAGCCCATCACCGAGGACGACATCGAGGAGCTGATGAAAGACGGCGACAAGAACAACGACGGCAAGATCGACTACGACGGTGAGTGCGTTTTATCTTCTATTTCAAGGTCAGGAAAACTCAACTGCCCATTTCTCTTTTCGCAGAGTTTTTGGAGTTCATGAAAGGAGTCGAGTAACCCGAGTAGAATTTTCGTAATCGTCCGTGACTTGACTCTTGGAACGACGACTTCCCGAACGACTTTGCAAGACGCTGACGATCGTCCTCGTCTCCCTCCAGCCTCTTGCATCGTCGCAAAATAGTCGTCTTATGTAAATTTTTATCCACATCTTCGCTGCACGACACGGGACAAAAAAAAATCTGGTTCGATCAAAACACACATTATCAGCTGACCACGTGCACGTGAGGATGTGTGCACGGCTCTCAGGACTTTTGATTCCTCAGCCAGAGTGCCTCCATTTTTTTTAAACCTGAACTGTGCGTAAAAGTTTAAGCAATGTTCCAGTTTTTATTATTTGTACTTATTTTAAGAGCCAGACAGTGCAGTAAATCAGAAACATGTTTTGTTTTTTTTCTTTACGACCTCATTCATTGCCGGTCATAAGATTTAACAAGCTGGTCACTAAACACAAGCACATAAAAACCCGCAGACGATTCCACAAATACTCCGGCTGTCGGTCCTCTATAGTCTTTCCTACCTAGAGTTTTGATTTACCGTTGATAATTTGTTTCTGCAGCGGCTCTTGTCTGCGGCACGTCAACTATGCGCCTGGTTGCTGTGAGCGTATCTGGTTACTTCCTTTGTTGGGGCTGCAGCTATTTATGTCTAATCATGTTAGTTACCATGTTAGGTGATGCGGATTGACCGACATCTGTGGACAATCAGATGCCGTTGTCCAAATAAAGAAGTCTGTTCCACGACAAAGAACCGACGCGTCCACTGTGTTCTATTTGTGCAGCTGCAGGCTAACTTTGAAAACCACGTCCGTTTTTACCGAATTAAATAAATGGACAACAATTGAATACAGAATGGCGTTGTGTTGTTTCAAGATATGGCCACCAGATGTCGTCAGATTTCGATTAAACTCACATGCTACAACATTGATGATTTAGATTAAATAAACTGGACTTTTTTTTATTGATTTATCGATTTGTTTCTATAGCAAACTAAAATGCTAAATACTCAAATCATTTTAATAAAATACTCGGATTTGTCAAATGCGATTTTTAATAAAAATAACCTATTCTAATAACAATAGTTGAAAGTTAAGAACATTAAACTTTTGTTATGAATAAAAAAATCAAATTAAAGTATAATATTTGATTTTAGATTATTCCAAATGTGCATAGAACCTTAATTAAGTTGCCAAGAGAAGACAAAGTGTATTTTTTTTTCTTAAGCACTTTCAGTTTTGGTCTGGTGCCGTGTTTACGACAAACATTTGACTCTAGTTTCAAAGGGAAAACCTAAAAAAGATAAAAGCAAAGCCAGGCAACACAACAATAGAATCAGTGCTTACTTAGGGAAGGATCCAATAGCTTAAACTTGAGGCAGATTAAGAGCTTAAAAAGACGATCTAATGTACGAAATATTTTCCCCTCATTGACTTTAATAGATTGTTTATAACGTCAGATTCTTTGATTTATTCTCATTAAAGGTTCTTAATTTAGAGCACATTCAAGAATTCATTTGCCCTCAATATTTGTGATCCAATGCACCACACTACCCCCCCCCCCCCCCCCCTCCACCACCTCCACCCACCAGCAGCCAGCGAATGTGTGAATGAATCCTGGGTGTGGCGCACCAGCAGAAAGTTGGGTGGAGAAGTGACGCAGTTACGCAACCCAGAGCTGATGACTCATGCTCTGCTGCTATTAACACAAACACACACTCACACACACACACACTGCGGTTTAAAAGCCACCTTGGGTTATGAGGATTTCAGGGACACATAAGCCGTCGCCACACGTCGCAGCACGCCCTGCCACACGATCAATAGATTCTGAGTCACGGCGATAGTAAAACCCCACGTTTATAAATCATTACACTCGCCTACCCTAACCTTTCCCCCTGCTCCCAGTAATGGGGGGGTGTGGGGGGGGGCATTAAATCGAAGTGACATGGATCACGGCAGAGAGTGTAAGAAAGTCTGAAAGGCATGAACTCATAGCATCTTCTCTGCCGCCCACGAAGAAGGATTGGAAGCCAAACACGCCTTTGGGTCGGAGAAGATTCCTGTTTTTCTTGCTTGGCTCCGTCACGCGGTGGATCAGGAGTTGAACCCAATCGTAGTCGAAAAATATTTCATTGTTAAAAAGAAAAAAAGGAGTGTCATGGGAGTTTTAATCATGACGTCGAGGGCTGGATATTGTTTTCTGGCAGACCAGATGTCATAAATGTTAATAAAAGTGTAGTAGAATCTTAATAGTAGTTCATTTACTTAGCAAATCTGTCCTTGAGCAAGACTTGATTCGTTGATGCTAACAGGCTCATGGTTGGCGTCCACGGCTGCTCTGGACAATCGAGCGGGAAGGAAGACAAATACAAAATCTCGACGGGAACAGACGGAATATTGTGTCGCGAAGGCTCTGTCCCACTTGTGTTGCGGAGAACACTGAAGGAACTGTTCGCGCCGGGGACTGCATGACCGTAAAAAAGCCCACGGAGAAAAAAAGAAAGCGAGACTAACAAACCCAGAATTCCACACTAAGTCTTCGTTGATTTGGTGAATGAATGATGGCGATTGTTTTTGTTTGCCGCACCACCGGAGGGTTCGTCTATTTTTACCGCGTTCGGAGATGAAGCTTCGAGTGTTGAATTGTGGGAGAAATACACGGCTAGGATCGATTCATCGAACGCAGAGTTCCCCTTTTTATTGTTTTAGAGGTTCATAGCGACCTTGGGATTCACAGGATTCCAGTAAATCGTACACTTTTGGTAAAACAACGTATCGGTTTCTGATTCATCATCAAGTTATTGAACACATATCGTAAAAGATAAATCAGTTCTTTGTTTAAGCCATTTTTCTTTCAGCATTTCAAACATTCACTCGTCATTTTAACCCCAATAATTTGACCTATTTTATCAATTATATGACCTCAAAGTGTAGAGCTGTTGGATCTTTTCTTTTAAAAGGGAGAATCATTTATGTTAAAGTATCGTAACGTTTCAATCTGGTGCCCAGTATTGGAATAAAAAAATTAAAATCGTACTGGTAGCTTTGTTTTTCTCAGAGAAGATAAGAGAAGAAATGAAAAATATACATCGAGAACGATAAATACGTGTTTGGAATAAAGCACTAGTCAAGAAAACTACGTCCTACATCCACCTTTCAAATACAAACAAAAACATTGCTCTGCAAATATCAACTATTCTTCCTACAAAAGTAGCAAAACCGTGTATAAGAACCATTTGTAAATTATATATACATGTAGGAAAAGTACAATATGAGGTCAAATAAGTTAAATGTTGTGGTTGTCAAGGGTAAAAAAGACTTGCATTGAAGGAACAACAAATAAAAAATGTGATTTGTAAATCATAACTAACACAGTCAGTTCAACCCTCAACCTCTTCTATCAACATATAAATCAACCATTTTGGATTTTTGTGCCGGCACAGCAGGCCAGTGATCTCATAATCAAGATCACTGCTGTCAGATGGTCGGTCTCTGCGTCACACACCAGTTCACCGTCTCATTCAACAACTCTGTAAGTGGCATATGTTGGTGTGTGTAACGGGCAGATGGAGCCGCCTCCTGAACACTGGGTCGACAGCTGACCCTCGTGTTGACGTATATCGCTTCTTCGCCGCGGATTAAAACCACAAACCGGGATCAACCCGTTCCTGTGCGGCGAGCTCGGGCTCGGCTGTACATTCGCCGGATGGTGAAATTTGGCCACAAGACGAGACTTCTGGTGTTAACAGATGGTCACTAATATTCCATGTGGCTCCGCTTTAGACATGACCCAGTATTCTCGCGGCCAAAAAAGCCTCACACTGGCGCTCCACGGAACATGCATGGCTCCGGGAGAGATTGAGCGGGACTTTAACGGGTCCAGAGACGACGGGTCACGACGACAGACGTCTGATTTATTTAGGTTTCGTGACAACAAACTCTCGCTCTTCTGTAAATGTCAACTAGAAAACAGACGCCTACACAACAAGACCCTTTTTTTTTAACTTCTTAAGCCACTTTTTCTATCATTAGAAGGCCGAAAAGTTTTTTTGATCATTCTATTCTTGACCGATATCATGGCTTATGGACTAATACGCTTCACTCTGTTTACCTGGAGGTTTTCTATATATTTATTTAATCCATAAGAGGAAAAAAGTTCCAACATTTAAAGGAATAAGGGTAAAGAAAATTGGCTGAAGACATTTAAAACCTGTATTTAATCAGAATTATTTAATTGTTTTTATTTATTTTTTGACGCAGAAGCAACTGAATAATAGAAGATAAACCTGGTTCATTTAGAAATATAGAGGGCAACATAAAAACGTATATTAATATTAAGATAGTAAAATGAATGAATGAAGTAAAATATGGGGATAAATATATATATTAAGAAATTAACAGAATAATCCAAAAATCTTTAATAGATAAATATGAAGATTGCTATGAATAATAATAACTATTGAAATTGATGTTTAAATTTGTAATTTCCTCAATAAATCAATTTCAAATTATTTGGAGTGAATTAAGTTTAAACATACCAAAATTGTCGAATTAAAGCCAAAAACTAAACACATTTTCTACCCGAACGTTGCCCTGGCATCAGTTACCAGTTATGTAGTAACGTAGTTTATTTATATTTATTTAGTAACGTTAAAAACGAACCGTCAATAAACGAAAAAGGCAATAAAAGGTTTCCTCTGACAGAGCAGACAGCCCGGCTCTGAAGACTCCACCGGTGATGTCATCGCCCTTTTCCCTGACATGATGTCATAGACAGCCGTTGCCAAATATAGAGATTAGGATTATGCTTCTCAACCCCAAACATCTGCTGTACATGGTTAAATCACCAAAATCAAAAAATAATGTCAGCAAACATCGATGCTGCGCCAACAAAGCCTCCAGCAGACTTTAATATAAATGCAAATATAGAGTTTTTAAATTAAAATGAAGTTTTAACAGCAGCAGGTGAAATTTATCAAAGTGACCGACAGTAATCCAGCAGTGACACACACTGCTATGACGGCATCCTCCTGTCCTCAGCCGAATGAAATTTAATAATGATCAAGATTGAAATTCGAGGATCATCACGTCAAAAGAAAAGTACTCCTCAAACTGCAATATTAAATGATTACGTTTATTTTCTCTCTAAAAACATATTTTCTGGTTAGGATTATGGGCCATTTACAAAAGAAATGAAAAAAATAACAAGAAATAAACAACATTTTAAGTGCTTGAATGAACTGTATTCATCTAGATAAAGTCATGTAGTATCTTTAATATATCTACGTCACCTCCATTATTATTGGTCAGATAAACTAAAGATGCATTTATTTACAGTATTATTAACAAAATAAGATGTCGACTGAGAGTTTTCTCTCGGGGCCTTTGATACAAATCTCTCAATCCGTGTCGTCCCGACCTCACACCTCGATTCCAAATGATAAAAGACCAATTTGCTCAGACACCTGTGAAGTCAGTGCCAGCAGGTAATGGAGGAAACTCCCGCATAAACACACACACACACACACACACACACATCAGAAACCATCATCGCTGCTTCTGATTTATCGCAGGGTTGTGATTACCCACAATGCAGCGCTGCAGTCTGCTGCTGCTAATCACAGGTTCGCCCTGCAGGTATGTGGACACCCAGGTTCAGTCACGCTGGGAGAATCCATCACTCGACAGCTTTTATTATCACAACCGAGAGTTGTTGCCGGGCAGGTCCCGTCGCGTTTGTTCAAAGTGTCAGAACGCGGCGGTTGTAGAATTTTTTTTAAAACATGATGGTGCTTAAAAAAAAGTATATTAAATGGAATATAGTGATTTTATACATTTTTAAAGATATACTTTCATAGGAGCAGCTAATAAATCTACTTTTTAAAACACTTATTTTAACTTATGCAAGTACTACGAGTCAGTACACGTCCTACATTCATACTAACCTTACTCAAAGGATCTTCAGCTGCTCTTTGCGTCTCAAAATTCTATGGACGTAGATGAAGTTTGACGCTTCCTTCAACTTCCTGCTGTAGAAGACGAGGATGTTTCCTAGAAAAGAAACACATTTTCTCATATGTAAAAGTCACTAAACTTGTAAAAAGTTGTTTTTACTTTACCTTAAACCAGTGAAGGCTATAAAGGAAGATCAACATATTACACAAATGCAGACAAATAATCATATTTAGTGACATCTGGACCGGACAGGAAGCAACACCTGAAAACCTAAAGCCCTCTGGCTCGACTCTCCCGGGCCTGTGAATCAAACGACAGCAAAAATAACTCCAGGAAGCGGCAGTCAAGTAAAAATATATTTCTTGTATAAACTTGTACAGAATACCTTGGACATTTAGTTCGACATGTATAAAGGTCAAGAGAGAGAGAAACGACATTGCATCCAATCGGGAACACAACAACTTTTAACAAACCAGCCTCCAGGTTTCATTCGAGAGGCTGCGGCGACAACAGAAAAAGTCCCTGAAAAAGTCACCGGGGCGAGTCAAGAAACGGAAACTTCTTCACGTTTGATTCCCTCTTGTTTTTTCGATGGATTCCGTCGCTCCGGTGCGAGAATGGCAAACGTTGATCATCGGTAAATAAGTCGACCAAAAGTTAGGGTTTGGTCAGAGGCCTCCGCTAGAGGACTATTAAGTTACATCCAACTTACGCAAAAAAAACAATATAGAAATGACTCCAATTTCAACTCTCTTTAAGAAAATCATCATCACAAAAGATTCCAGTTTGTAGGAAATTTTTTAGAGATCGGAGAATCAAGAGCAGCATCCAGTTACAGGCGATTGAATGAATCGATTTTTTGGCACATATTGATACGTCTGTGCCTGATGTTGGGATCCACAGGGCGATGGGCGACTTATTGACATCTGCTCGAGGAACATCGACACGTTCGATTGGTCCCCAGAGGACATACTGATCGCCCGACTATTCCTTTGAGGCCCTCGAGGCGATCGTAAAGAGCTGCGAGAGAACAGTCGAGCATCATGGCTGACCGTGAGAGCGTAAAATACACCCTCCGTGAGGAGATTAAGGCAAAACTGCAGGTGAAGAAGCTGGGATTAGTCTCATGTCGACTCGAGAGTGTCCAGCTGGAAGACGTTGTGATTGGTCGGTGTGGTGAAGAAAAGCTGCTCGTTGGTGGTGGCGGTGCGGTTGTCACACGGGCTCCGCAGCCCCAGCGTCCGCTCGAAGTCCAACAGCTGACCCATGAAGTTAAAGTTCGGGGAGATGTTGGATTTTTTCCTCTTGACGAAGTCGTAGGCGTCGTTGAGTGAGAGGTTGAGTCTCTGCATCAGGTACGCCACGGTGACCGTGACGGAGCGACTGATGCCGGCCAGACAGTGGACCAGGATGCCGCACTGTTTGGATCGGGCCTCGTCTGAGAATCAGAAATAACATAAGAGGTGAGGAATCTTCACGAAAATTCATTGACAAGAAGGGAAATTACTTCATAAATTAAATTTAAAAACCTGCTCTGCATCTTCTAGATACGCATCAACAGATTAAGAGGAGAGATGAAGGATTGTGGGAGAAATCATGCAACAGACTTGCTAAAGACACCGATTTCCAGAAGAGTTTCCTCGTTGCTTGTTTTGACAAGAGTAACTTCCGTTTAGTTATAACTCAACTCGTGACGCAACACTCTGGCACAAACCCTGTAGTGGAAGCAACGTTTCCTTTCTCGTAAAACATCTGCCACGTCTTGAGAAATGAATGAATCAGAGGTGCAATGGTTCGGCCGAGGAGAACAACATCTGATAAAGACGGAGATTGGAGGATTATGCGTCAACAAGCTTTGTTCAGAAGGTCAATTCAATTATAAATGAGCTCCTTCGGATCCAAGAACTTCCCTTTTATGCTGCCGTTACAGAAATGAAGATACAGTCGGTCTTATTGTCTGGTGAGATTTCATGAAAGCTGGTCCCTTTTATGCAGTATGTCAAAGATATTAACTTTTTCATAAGACATCAACACAATCAACAGGTTTTTTTCTTTTGTTTTAATACTTTTTCATCAATACATTATTATTATTCATTAGTTTTTTATTTTAATTGCATCATTCCCCTATGGATAAGTAATCTAGTATACATGTATTTTCAATGTGTGTTACTTTAAATGTGTGTATACATGTTTAAAATTGTTATTATTTTTCAAGCCTTGAATGTAAAGAGGGAGGGATGAGGTTGGATTTCCATGATTATGGAAAAGGTTTCTAACATGGGTGGAGGGTGGAATCTTTCTTTGTATTTCACTTTTTGTCCTTATAAAACAATAAAAATAAGTTTTAAAAAAGTGCTCCTTCAACTTGTTGCATGTCGGTCAGACTTTAGATGAAAGTTTTGTTCTTAATGTTCAATCAAAGTACGAGCTAATAATCAAAACATTTTGCCCCCCCACTAAAATATTATTTTTTTCAGTATAATCTCCTGAACAAAATTGACTAAATGTGACTCAACAGGTGTTTTATACCAATAATGACAAGGATTTTGGCGAACAAAAACATTTTCAAATGGTTCTGATCATAGTTCCCATTTAAATTCTGATACTGATAAATGATTATGATGATCAACAACTTTATAATGTTGGAAAACAAAGTTTATCATAAAAGTAAAGGTGCTCAAAATATTGCCCCAGGCTTTTTTTTTTGTTTAACAAATAAAGTGTCTGTGCTTGAAGGCAGGAAAAGTGCGACACATCCATGTTAAACGAGGCCACTTATCGTCCGACTCACCTATAAATGATATGGCCTCTGGGAAGAACTGGGAGAGATTCTGGCTCCAGTGGTCTGAAATGGGGATCTGTTTGTACCTGAAGTGTCCATCGTGCTCAAACATGTTCGGGAGGTTGGGTGTGACGTTGAGAATGTACTTGATGTTGTGTTGGCCGAGCATATCGAGGTTTGTGGAGTCTTTGGCGGAGCCCAGGTACAGGTAGGGGAGGATCTGCACCGGGAAGGCGGGCTGGTTGCTTGGCAGGGGGCTCTCGTCGGACTCGGTGGCGCTGCTTGGCTCGCGGTCCGACTCGCCGTCGGAGCAGTCCGAGCTGATCCGCAGGTTTCCGAATCCGAGGAATGACAGAGGAGGGGATGAGCTCGGGCAAGAACTGTCAAGGAGCGTCTCGCAGTGTTCTGGGAATTCCGTGTGGAACTTCACGAAGCCGCCTACACACGGAAACAAAACAACAGTCATTCATAAAGTGAACATTTCTACAACAACAATAGTAGTAGCCAGGATTGTCTCATCATGGTTGATGCTTTTATATTCATGGGAGCGAACATGAGGGGGGAAAAAAAGTTGTAGAATTTCAACACACTTGTAACTTTAGATGTAGAAGTTTGATTTTATATAAACATTTGTTAATATAGCTTAGTAATGCTAGAACCTATTAGTTGCGTCTACAGGTTGTCGTACTACAAGTTTCCCCGATAACTTCTTTAATGTTTTGCAGATTTAATAATAAAAAAAATAAACGCAGTCATTCATAACTTTGTAGAATCCAACCCGGAACTAAACAAAACGAGCGTAAAGTTTACAACTCTGAAGCTAAGTTAGCCGCGGCTAACAACAAACCTAAGCAAACGACTAGCTTAGCAATGCTACCACCACAGCGCCACAAACATAAAACACAACTTTACTTTAATTTAATTCGTTTTAAAACAACTCACCTTCAAGATAATACGCTTTACAACCTTCTTCCCGGAGCTTGTGCAGCAGCAGCCCCAGCACGGTGGACGGTGTCGCCCCGGTGTCGGTCCAGGCGGCGGTGCTCTCGTCGTACAGCACCACCGTGTCCGTCAGACACCGACCCACGAACTTCTCCTTGTCCTCGTGGTTGGGGATGATGGTGCGGATGGGCACGTTGCCCTTCCTGAAGCGCCGCAGCATGAGTCCCGGGATGGCCAGGTTGATGGCGGACTCGATGTGGGACGACTCGTAGAGCTCGTGCGGGCGGCAGTCCAGCAGCAGCGGGCACGAGCCGCCGCCGCCGGACTCCAGCGCCACTTGCAGCCACTCCACGCTTTTCCCCGCCGTCACATGAGACATGTCGAGCTGGATGAGATCTATTGACCGACACTTCCTACATCATCCACGAGCCCAAAAAAAACTACTGCCCTCTCAAGAAACACCATTTCCTCTGCCTCACATTCCCTCCTCGTGTTCCATGGAAGTCCCCAAAAGTCGAGCCTCCAGAGATCCGAGTTTTAAAGCTTAAATAAACGGTTATTTTCAAAAGGTAGGAATGTGGTTTTGAACTTCCTCCACATCCTACCACATTCTCGCGTCGACACATGGGAGGGTTTTTTTTTTTTTTCTTCCTCTCCTTGCTTCAGTTGACAGAGCAGTGGGAGGAGTTTGATTCCCATCATTTAAAGTCACAGCAGGAAGAAGAAAAAAAAAGTTTCACATCAATGGGAATGTTTTAGTCATCTGCACGCTGTTTTTCTCATTCATTTGTGGGCAAATAAATGGGGACTTTTTTTTTGTTTGAGTTCCCCCCGAGCGAGATCTCTACAAAATTCAACCACTTCTGAGTCGACTCCAAATAACAACCCCATTCACAAGTATCAAGTTCACTTTTACAGTTTTCAAATCACGTCAAGTCGCCTTTTTAACGGTCAAGTACTTCAAATTAAATCCGGTCATTTTGGTCAAACTTGAATTCAATTTTCTACTCACCCTCATGTCGACTAAAGGTTGGGATTATTTACAGAGAAATCTGTTCCTTTTTATAATTAAAGGGAAACATGTTTGTTCATTTTAATGTAGCGACTGAAGCTCAGTCGTCTTCGTCCAAAAAGACAAACTTAAAAACATCCAAATACCTTCTTGGTGCTCGCCTGTAACGTCCATCTTTTATTGAAGCCTCAACGTTAGAAATTTAGATTTTTTTTTTTCAACAAGTCTTCTATTTTAAGAAGGTTTTTTATTCACATGGGCAATGAAGAAATAGTTCAGGCTGTTGTGGAAAAACTTCTGCTACATCTTGTGAAAAGCTACACCAGGATGATTGACCTTAGAAGACAAACCAACTTCTTTGTATCCATATAAGTGTCTAACGTGACATGCCAGCTGGATTTTAAATGGAATTATATCCAAACGTTATGGTGTACAGTTGGCAACATGTTCAGAAGCAAACGAGAAATAACACCATGTCGAGCAAGTTTGTCCGTAGTGAGGCACGTTTGTCGACCTTCATCAACTTCTAAGAGACCCTCGGCGTCCGTTATCAAAATGATACATTTCTAAATGTCTAAAATGATCCAATTTCATTAAACAAGACATTCTTTACCCCCTAGAAAACAGTTTGGACACCCCTTAATGGGGAATTTCAACTTCCTTCAAGCCTAATATGTCAATCAAAACCATTTTCTATGGGATGAAACCAAGACTGAAGACAATGTTCATGTCCCTCCACGACCACTATAGCACCTTTAAAAAAAAAAAAACTATCAACAGTTGACGCTCAGAGTTGTGGTTCAGATTCTCAAGATGCTGCTCTCGATGCAGGGGGGTGTCGAGTGAGGAGGGGTGGGAGAGGAGGGAGGTGCATGTGGAGGAAGTCCAGGCATGCAGCTCATCTGTCGGCACACGTGAGTGGAGTGTGGGGGGGCGGGGGGTGCACAGATGTGCAGATGATCAGGATTAACACAGAAAGCTGGAATCTTTGTGCACTCATGCACACTGATTCCACACACAATGTTTCAGCACCTGCCTCTCACACCAGGCCGCTGCTTAATGTCGCGAGATTAGAACCGGCAACTGCACGGCCGGTGGGCCTTCCACCGTGCACGTGCCGAGGTGTGACCCGAAGCACCCGAGTGGAGCCGTGGATTATGACAGGAAGGTGAAATGTATCAACCAGTGGCGTGTGTGTGTGTACAAAGGAAGCCTCAACAGAGTAAATGAAAGTGGGAATAGACGGCAGGATTTAGCACGACGGTGCTGGGCTGCGGTTACATAACCCCCTTCAAAACGTGAGCGCATGCTAATTCTTGCAGCGTAAAGAGAAGAAACATCTTCGCTTCAGAGGATTTTTTTTCTTTTTTTTCTGCATGTCGAGTGAGGCTTTGATGGTTTTCACGCAGAGCTGGCAGGCACAGAAACAAACACCGACATGTGCAGATGCATAGTGGGAAGTGTTCAAAGGAGAGACAGATGTGAAGTGGGAGATTCGACTGCACGAGTGGGAGGAAAAGGGATATTACTCGACGTGTACAGTACAGAGCAGCAGCTATTAAGTAGCATTATATTGACTGAAGGAAATATAAGCTCTCAATGTGTACGATCTGAATGTGTAGCAGGACTTCACGAAGGTAAACACAACATCCTGGCATCCAGACAGCAGCAGCTATGAGTCACTGAAGCGGCCACATGATGTCACACAAGGAGGGGGGGGAAATAAAGAGATCAAGCTTGACCTCTTGTGGTGAAGAAAGAAATGACACTTGGTGCTTTTTTTATGAATGAATGACCAGATGACCACTAATCGCTCTTAAGCTGATTACATCAACAGCGAGACCTTAAACACAAACTGCAGTTGCATGACTCAAGAGTGATGATGTCATCATTTAAGATATTTAATCAGTTACAATTTATTGATCGAATCAGAGAAAAAACCAAAAGATACACTTTCTCCGCTTGATCTTTTCTATAACCTGTAGAGGTTTTTAAATTATTAATCATGTTTTTGGTTTAAAAATACACATTTAATCCACATTCAGATTTGATGAATCGAGATGAGCGAGAATTTAATTATGCATTTTTTCAGGAAATAAATGTGAAACGACATCCATTAACTTGACGTAAACCTCAAGCTATTGCTGGTAAAAGTGTAAAGTAAGACTTTTTTCTCTCACTCATGACGTTGACATGCAGAGGCTTCCGGCACAAACTGCATTCTGTTGAGGAACGGGGTTTCAGGTCCAAGCCCACTTCCGTCCAGGTTTGCACCAGTCGCTCTAAAGGGGAAAAAGTTAAAAGTAGTGGAAATATTATTGAGGTGGATTTTAGGGATCATACCAACAAAGTGGTCCATCATTTGGGGGGTGTGTTGTGGTGTGACGGCGACACGAAGGAGCTCGTCTCCTCTGGCTACAGTGGGGAAGTTGATCGCTTGAACATAAATGTCGTGACGCGACATCATGATGTCACAGATCTTAGTGTTCTTCTCTGCATCAGCCACCTGCCAAGGAGACACTTTTCACAGTGTTGACAACTTTACACCTTTACATCGGCCTGTGCTTCTTCTTCACATACCCGGACAGGAATGATGTGACTCGGGCAGTGGACCACCGTGAGACCCGAGTCCATCAGCAGCTGCCGCAGCAACTTGACATTTCTCTGGTGTTTCTCCCTCAGGACTCGGCCCTCTTCACTTTTTAAGACTCTCACAGACTCTCGAGCGCCTGCCAGCAGCATAGGAGGCAGTGAAGTGGTGAAAATAAAGCCCGCAGCATAGGAGCGAACGAGATCCACGAGGACGCCGGTGCCCGCGATGTACCCGCCCACGCAACCGAAGGCCTTGCCTGGAAACATTAAAGCATGTCAGACATGGTTTGTGTAGAGCCGTGTGAACGAGGAGACGCATTTAACTGACCGAGGGTGCCAGACACAACATCAATCTTGTTCATCACTCCGTCTCTCTCTCCGATTCCGCCGCCTCTGGGCCCGTACAAGCCCACGGCATGAACCTCATCCACAAAAGTGAGGGCTCCAAACCGGTGGGCCACATCGCACATCTGCTCCAGTGGACACACTGCCCCTGTGAGGAGAAGGATAGGTATTACAACTTGCAATACTAAAACGTAAACATTTTGTTCCTGCAAGGAACATGTAAACAATAATTGTACACTATAAGTTGAGTCAATAGATTCATTATTGTAAATCCTACAAATAATGAATTCATATTTGAATGATAGTATTGCTTTTATAAGGGAAAAAACTAAAACAGTTTTGTAACACAACAAGACGAGTGCAAGAATGTTAGCAAAAGCCTTCTAGCGCAAGTACAAAATGAAAATTAAATTTATTTTTACTTTAAAGGGAAACTAAAGTGTGGATTAATGTGCCTCTTATATAGATTTTGGAAAATGTGCCTAAGCCCCGCCCACTTTTTCAGGAGGACCTTTTTTTTTTTTTACCATAACCATGCCCACTTTGCTGTGATTGGTCAAACATTGAGGTTTGTCATTGTGCGTCATCAATCGCAGGAGTCTCCTCTTCCAAGGGACTCGTTGTATAAACAAAGCAGGGGTGATTACAGCTGGCTGGAGGAGGAGTGAAGCCCAGTATAATGTCATATTGGACTCCACTCTTGTAAGCTCTCCTTCGCCGAGATTTCAGATGGGGGAGAAATTTATAAAGTAATAACTTCAAAACATCATCATGATGACGGTCTTACTACATCTTGTGGAGACTTAAACATTTGAATCATGTGAGTGGGAAAAGGAAAGTTGGGTTTTGTAGTTCTTTCATTTTCAGAAGTCTATACATGTGGAAAAAAAGCCTTCATTACTCACCATCCATTGAGTGCACAGTCTCAAAGGCAACGATTTTTGGAGTGGAAGGCTCAGATCTCTCAAGCAGCTCTTGCAGGTGGTCGACGTCATTGTGACGGAAGATAAACTTCTTTGCTCCACTGTTTCGGATGCCCTGAATCATCGAGGCGTGATTGCCGGCGTCAGAGTAGATTTCACAACCTGCAGCAGTAAACACATTTTTTTTTAGGTATCCAGACATAGAGAACATACTGTAGGTCAAATGTTGTACCTGGAAGCATGTTAGCCAAGGTAAACAGAGTGGAGTCATTGGCTATGAAGCAGGAAGTGAATAGCAAAGCTGCGTCTTTGCAGTGTAGGTCGGCAAGCTCGGATTCCAGATCCAGGTGGAATTTGCTTGTCCCTGAAATGTTCCTTGTTCCTCCAGAACCAGCTCCATGTTCATGCAAAGTCTCCCTTCATAGATTAACAAAAGAAAAAAACGGGATTAATAAATGACGACTTGTAGGTTCTGATCCGAAATAATAATCACATGATGGCCTCAGTGACTTTAGGATGACAGCTCATGCCCAGGTAGTCGTTGCTGCACCACACAGACACGCCTCTCTTGAAGGAATCAGAATAGTCGTGAGCCATGGGGAGCGAAGATGCTTGTCGGTTCACGGTCTTAAAGACCCTGTATGTGTGGTCCTTCTTCTTAATGTCAATCATTCTCTGGAATAGGTCGTCATACTGAAAGGAAACTGATGGAAAAGCATGTAAGAAATTGAAAAATTCAATTATTTAATAATCTTAATTTATTGTAAGACCAGTCTTCTTACCAGCAGGTAGATTCTCTTTAAGAAAAGATACTGTGTCTTCTTGTTTCTTCACGTTGTCCTTTGTTGACAAATTCAGCCTTTCTGCATGTTTTTATAGAGGTTGCCAGAGTTCAACTCAACCAACAAACCACCTGCGATACTCAAATATAGTTTCTTACCTCCATCAAAAGTCTCTGAAATGTCATCCTGAAGCTCCATGCAGGCCTGAGTCACCAGCCTCTTTGTGTTTGGTGACATCTCAGCAGCCAGGAACGGACATTTTGATGGTGGTGCGCTACATCCTGTAGACAGTTTAGGCTTTAAAAAACATTGAGTTCTACTTAATTCCTTATATCCATTCTTCATTTTTACCTTCTTTTCTTTTAGAGGCTAAAAGATCCACAGGTTTGGAGACCATTTGCATCAATATAGGGCACTTTTGGGCTGATGCCAGCGGTGGCCTTGTAGATAAAAGGCATTTTGGAAACAAATTGCTGAAAGGACACTGAACAAGCAGTGAGTTGGTCCCACTTAACCTGAAATGTATAAATTAAACACATTAAATATGAGTTGTTGCAAATTAAATGCATTCTAAAATATTTACCTGAAGAAATCCAAATGTTCTTTAATATAACAGAAGAAAAATCCCCTGCGAAACATAATAAGGTCCACAACTGTCAACAGAGAAGATGTTCGGGTCAGCACTCTCACCTCGCGCTGCGGTCAGCTGTCCATGACATGAGCCGTAGAAGGCCTTTTGTTCACTTCAGACTCAGGAGGAGGAGCAACAAAAGAAACAAGTAGAATGGATTGACACATATGTTCTCGTCACAAATCACAAATACTCACACACAGCCACTTTTCTTGAAGAAGGAAAGTTTAATTTGAGATATTAAACATCACAAATTAATATCTAAATATTGTACTTTTGTAATATGTGTGTATGTTGATCGTACGAACAAATGGCTTTTTGAGTCTATGACTTCTAATCTAATGAAAGTTGTCAGTCAAGTTAATTAAAATAAAGAGTACAGTTGTTCTAAATAAAGCTATACGGTTTAAAATATTTAGTTCTAATTAAGGTTTTCATTTTTTTACGTATTAGTTGCAAGCAACGTTTAAAAAAAGGGTTAAAAAGTCATATTTACTTCAGGCGTTTAGAAAAACTTGCTTCAAGGGACAAAAGTAAACCATATTAACCAGATAACTTACATGACCAATCACAGGTTATTTAACGATCCAGAGGCACTGAAGTCACAATACAAAATAAATAAATTAAAGTGGTGTGCTTTAGATTTAATAAACCAAGTAATTATTTTTTCAAGAACTAGTCAGCTAAAATGAAAAGACACAACAAAAGCGTTCACATTAACTGAACTCAAAATGTTGTGATTGTGTACTTAAATGTCCACTAGATGGCAGCATTGTGGTTATATCCATCCTCCGTAGCGCAGTTTGTTGGGCAGATATATGCTGGTGAGAAATTCCGGAGCAATGGCTGCCAAAGACTGAATCTCAGCCTTGACCTTGTTTCTCTTCATCAGCTGCATCTGAGACCAGATCAAACACATCTTACAGAAACCCTTACATCACCCTCCTGACTTTGTTTTCACTAAGAGTTCAATTTCAGTGGAAGACGTTTGTTTCGTATCCAAAACCTGACTTTAATACACAAATAATGTATTTGTGTATAAACCAACAACCTACCTCATTGTGCCACTCTGGTTGTTTGGCCAGGTAGGGTCTTTGAAGAAGGCTGTTGAGTTTTCTTTCATCCGTCTTGTTAAAGGGGATCAATGCGTCATTGGGAACTCGAAGCCTTGACATAGAGAACACAAAGGTATGTTTTAACACCGATAGGGTAGGATCAAAAACGAGTATGAACTTAAGAACGACACAAAAGTCTCAGTGACCAGAGTCACACTCAGAACTTAAAGTAAACCCAGATACAGGCGACAGTTAAATATACATCACGTTAAGCTGGATGTACGGTGATACTTAAAATGAAATCCCTGGCGGGAGAATAACAAGTCCTGACGACGGCAATAGAAACCTAGAATGTTGAAATATCTCCACAATAAATTTACATTTAGATGCAGGAGCAGACAGAAGGGAAGTTGTAAATGTGGAGTCCAAACCTCTCGAGGTCAGACGGGAGGAGGCCAAGCCACATAACAACCGGGACAGTCAGGCTGTGAGCCTCAAAAGACATGGCCTGCACAGAAAACACACACAAAACATCAAGTATTGTTAAAGTAAATTCCCTATGAGGCCGAGAGCTTCGGGCTTTAAGGGGGTGGAAAACAAGAAAAGACAAACATTTTCATGAGCCGAGACCAAGACAATACGGAGAGGGAGACAGATGGTTTCCAAACACTCCGAAGCAACACACACACTTAAAACTCATTTTCTAAATAAAGAAATATGGGATGCTCAGGCGGTCGCAGGGAACAAAAACAGCCTCACAATCTTTCAAACGACAGACGCGCATTTAGGCACCTGTATGGTTTGGATTACACGACACATGTTGGCAATGAAGTGAATGAAACGGAGGATGTTTACTCAAGCACGTTCAAAGGCACAATCAGTCCGCAAACATCCCCGTGTTTAACATTACATTCAGATGCTGACATTTAACTAACAATATTAAAGGAACGCACCAGGGATCCATACTTGTAGATGCACATGATCTCCACTCCTGGGAAGAATCAGAGGGAAAAGGACACGGATGCAATCACCAACATACCACAGCAATTATCCTGAGAGATGTGTAACGGAGCCGAGAACAAAGTAAAGCATTACACATGTGCCTTGCCATGCAATGGGAAAAGAAGAAGAACGCAGGCTAATGGAAACTGAGCCACTCGGCCTGGATGAGATTACATTAAATTGAATAATGGCCCGGGCAGGCACCATGACGCACTCAGCAGGTGTCAACATCTGCCGTGTGTGCGGTGGAGACGAACAGAGTTGTAAAGTGTGAAAGTCAAAGCTGGTTAATTGAAAGATTGGTACCGTGGGGATCCGCGTCCACTAGAGCAAAGATGGGGATGTGGAGCGCGTCCCAGAGCTTTCTCACCATCAGTCTGCTGTTCACATCTGGCACGCCTTTACCCTGACGCACACAGGTACACCTGCTGAGCTCGCGAGAAAACAAGCGCTCCCACGAGACAGAGAGAGTGAGAGAGAGAGACACTACATACTGTGATCATGATGCAAGGGGAGAGTTGTGCGCAGAAGTCGTCGTCCAGCAGCCTCTGAAACGTTGCGTCCTTCTCAACCATTAGTACAAACTTTGCAGACGATACAATATCTAGGGTCTGAGTTCAAGAACACGACTCCATTCACGTGTTGATGTCAGATGTTTCTTGCAAAAGATACTCTTGATGCCGACTATATTTGACGAGACAGCCACTCCCTGTGAAACAGGTGAAACACAACATTTTTATTTTAGAAATTAATTATCAAATTAATGGTGCCTGTCCCAAATGTTGTTATGTTGAATGCTGTATAATGACAATAAAGACTCTTGAATATCATATTGTTGTTGATCCAAATAGCAATCGCATTCATTTCTGAAGTAGTCGCCTTGATAATCGGCCAAATATAAGGGCGACCTATTGTCGTTGTTGACTCACAGCTGTGGTGGAGTTGCAGTCCACTCTTGTTCCATCTTCTTCCAAGTAGCAGAGATCACCAGCGAGCAGTCCTTTGGAGGTCGCCAGCTAGTGGGAACAAACGGCCACTGACTCGATCACAAATACTACAAAACTACAAACCAATGACAAGTGTTCATCAGAAACCTTATATTTAAGTCATAGCTAGTGTGTGGCCGTGTCAAAAGAAAACATCTTAACTGTTCTTAAAGTGTTGTGAATAACATAACGTGTATTAATGTAATCATTAAGCTAAAACCGCACATAATCTTTACTAAATGAACAATCCATTTTATGTCCTGCCGTTTTAAACCCTATAACTCTCCACATGTTTAGGATTTTTACGACCAGTTTCTCCCCTCAAACATGACACAATTTGTCATTTTTGTACAATACTATCTTTAAATTAAGTAGATAATGTAAAGGTAAAGACATTTGCGTCTGTAGTTCTGGAATAGTAGTTGATAACTAAGCTACCGGAGGTCGGCATTGGACAAAACATGCAAACCCTGTGTGCATATTTTCTTTTTAATAAATATTTTTGCTTGCATGTCAAGTGTCTTACAATAGATGGGAAGTATGTTGTAAAAGCAAACAAGACATGAGTGAAATTTGGCTGAAATATATTAAACAAGCTAAAAAAATCCTGTTAATTTAGTTACTGCCATCATAGATAAGACTTTGAAATACTTATTTTTTATTGTACTCACCACACGTAGTGATCTGCGAGGAACCATCAGCATGCAGGAGGCATCATCCACTATTGTGTCCACATTTCTTTGGGAGCCAAACAGCTGTGTGTCGTTGTAATAGATGTCTCTGAAAACAAAAGCAGCAATAAAAAAGGCAAACAGCTGCGGCAGTTGATCAACACAGATTTCATCTGGCATGATAATGATCATAACCTTTTAGTTGCATATGAATTGCTCTGCACGAGCCTGTAGATGATGGAGAGAATCTTGAGAATCTGTGCTGCAGTTTAAAAAAAAAAAGTAAAAAAAGGTCAGACCAGAAACGATGCAAAACAATCAGTCAAAAGGTTGTAATGGAAACTCATGTTTTAGATTATGCTGTCTGTGCCTGACAACAATCCTTAAAAGCCTATTGCAACATTTCCCGTCTCTGCAAATTTGTCGCGAAAACATTACTTGCTTTACACATGGTCACCATAAGATGAAAAGTAAATGATTCTCAGAGCAATAAGGAAAGTGAAAATTGTCAAAACAATAAAACGTGAGCTAAAGAGAGGAAGAGAAGTGAAGTGTGAGAGTCTTCTCACCAAATTTAATGGTGCTGGCTGGTGCATCGCTCCTGATTGTGCTGACGGAACATCTTGAGATCATTTGAAGGCCGACGTTATTTTCAAATCTGCACAGAAAATGCGTAAAGAGGAAAAGAATGTCAAAGGAAATATATGACACTGCTATGTCTTTTGTACTTCTTTGCCAGATGTGGACAGTCAGAAAAAAAAAAAAAAATCCCTACGGGCTACCCGTCGGATGCCTCACTGGAACTGTTGGCACTAAAATCTGTAGTATTTTCACATTTTAAAGAGCAGAACGGGAATGTATTTGAAGCCATAGAAAGGTTTGACCCCCACAAGAAAGTTGACTTTGTTCTGAACATGAGGTTACTACCAACTCGTCACTTTCAAGCCCACGCTTTTTAGATTCTAACTCTCTCATCCCATAGCTAGCAAGGATTTCCCCCCTGTAGCTGAACCCAAACAGACAACCTTTTTAAGTTTAACACCTGATGAAAATACAAAGAGTTTAATAAAAACCTCCACCACAGGGTTCTCATAAGATACCTGACATTGGCCCATCTGGATCGGTTCGGCAACACCAGAACTGGCGCTTCGTTCTTGGAGAGACTTATTACGACTTGAAGGAAAACATCCTCGATACGATGTAGAATTTCTATGCTGTGGATGAAAAATAGAATAGCAAGCAAAGCGTGGTTTGCATTGAGTTAAAAATGAAAGCATAAAGAGTATATAAAACCGGTTTCAAGATCAGTTTTAAATACAATTTTAGAATGTTATTAAAACAAGCTTGTAACAGATATTAATATATAGACCAATACACACCTCCTTATGCTAACTGTGTGCTAACAAACTGTAAGGAAAATTAAGTAATAGATACAATTATTAGAAATTATTTTTACTGCAATACAGTTTAAATAATCATTTTTCTTAAACCACTTTATAAAAAACACATCTTAGGAATGTAACAGCTACTTATTTTGCTTTGCTAACAAGCTAACATGAGCATTTTTTTGTGTTTACTAAAACTGTGTACAATTTAAACTATATTAGCTGGTGGAACATTATATATATGATAAAATGACATTACCACACTCAATAATGCAGTAGTAAGAATAAAAGAAAGCTTTTAAACCTGTAAAAACGATTACTCTTTCGGATGCTAATTCACTGCGGCTAAGCTAACATAGCTCTGCAAACAATATATCACTTTGTGTTGTTTACCTGCTCAGTTCCTCGCTAGAGTTTGTCATGGTGTCGAGATTCTGCAGCAACACGTGGCGAAACTTGTCGATTTCATGGAAAAGTTCTGCAGAAGATTCCATATTGAAGTCTGAAGATGGTGCGACCAGCTGAGCTGAAACTAGTGAACCTCTTTACATGCGACAAAAAAAACATGATAGAAGTTTATATAATTCCAGCAACTCTAATATAAAAATAAATACAATTTCCTACAGAATAAAAATACAATATTTATCAACTAATTCGTGTTTATTTAATAATATGATGCTAGAAATAAATAGAAACATTGAAATAAAAAAACACTTTTTTTTAACTAATTCATGTTGATATAATGTTATGATCAGAATCAGAAACTTTTATTGTCAGTGTTGTAAAACACAACATGGTTCTTTTGTGATGGCAGTACAGAATAAAAGAATGAAACAAGATAAGACACAAAATAAGCAAAAGAAAAACAGAACCAAGTCCCAAAATGCCAGAAACATTTTTATAAAAAATAAATAAAAGATTTCCCTACGAAAACCAAAATACAATACAATTCAACTAATATCAACTTATTCATGTTGATAAAACGATATAATGCCATAAACACTATGAAAAAAAAAAAAAAATCAAAAATAAATACATTTGCCTACAACAGGGGTGTGAAAAACTTTAAAACATTTTTTTTTAATTTAAGTGAAAACCAGCGGGGGCCTATTAAACACAAAATGTCTGACTTCATTGAAAGAAAAATAATAGGAATTAGCATTGACACTGAGCATTGCTTTACTTTGTGTTGTTTCGACTTGACTAAAATGTTTCAGAATTTTTAAAAAAGTCCCTGGACCCGGTAACAAAAATATAATATGTCATCAACTTGTTTGTTAACATAATAACAAACACTTGTTTCCATGATCCATCGATGTTTGTTTGCTTTTTTTCTTTTTAATAGACAACCTCAAACCTAACAAGACCACAGGATTTAAAGCCTTTTCCATTACGAGCCTGCGCAGGTGTGTGGGCCTCATGTAGGAAAAGGTGGTAAGCCGTCACTGAGGTGTTGCTAAAATCCCCATTATCCCCTTTCTGCACTCAGTAATGAGATGCTTTATGTGAGCGTGAGTCGAGCGCGTTCCTAATCCAGCTCCGCTCGACAATTGCAGTCGCTTTAAAGCTTGAGAAGTGAATAGTGGACATGTCTATAAACGGAAAAATGTTTTTCCCCCAAACTTATCCAAATCCCTAAAATCACTCTGTGGTGAGGCCATAATCCTCCACGTACAATAGTTTATGAATTAGTCATAGGCAAGTTTTAGATCACTGAAGATTTGTTGGGTATATTTTGAAGTTAGTTTTACAGACTAACGTTGACCTCTTTAAAAACAGGTTGAAATTAAAATGTTTCCGTTCACGCTGGCACTAATGGGTTTACTACCGTTCAATTTATCAATGAACAGCCAAATCATTTTCCCCGACCTTTAGGAATCGCTGGCAGGCGTGCTGTGTGTGTTTACAGAGCGTGTGGGAGCCAGGATCTAAAGAGAAGATGTCGGTGCCCCTGACCCGACCCGGAATATTTCCTAATGCGCGGCTTTCCCCCCCCCCCACAAAGTACCTCTTTCCCTTGAGCGACTTTGACAAGCTGCTTCCGTAGTAACGGCTCTTAATTTCTAAGTAATTGCTATCTCTAAGTGACGAGGGACAACCTCTCGGTCAAACTGGGAACATGTGGAAGTCGGCGCGGTCCGGAGAAGCCGGGGACCCCCTGCCGTTTCTTTGGCCCGGGAGAGATTTGTGTCGAGTTGTGAGGCTATAACCCGAGGAGACAGAGTGCAACCAGTCATGTGCTTGTCTTGGGATGAGTGTTTGTACTGGGCATGGGGGGGGAAGTCAGGGGCTATAGGGTCAGATGAACGGGGGGGCTGGGGGTGGTGGTGGTGCTTGAGGGGCGGGTGCACTCGCTGCAGGTGAGGGGGATTAGCTGCAGCTAGAGGCCCAAAGAAACTAAATACAGATCTGTCAACCTAATCCTCACAAATAGAAAACAGAGCTAGGCTTCCTTAACAATCCACATAGTTCAGCACATTCACCTCTTCGTCTCCCCCCTCGCCCCCCACTTTCCACCTCAGGCTTCCTCTGGTTCTCATCAAAAAGTTTCGCCCGGGACAGTCTGGTAATGTGCCCTTAACCTAATGGCTTTTCAGACCCATATTCCCTTAAGAGGGTCCGACTGATCTCTAACAGTCCTCTTTGATTGACACGAACCTGGAGTGATGAGAGCATCGGCGAGAGAGTCTCTGGTCAACCTTTTTATCAGAGCCTCACACTCCAGTAAATGGACTGCGATAAGTGAGGAGACCCCGGTGAGTGTTGGGTCCCCCCCCCGCCCCCGAGTCAAAACATCCTGGATCAAGATAAGCTCATCCACGTCTGGCATGATTGAGGGCCCGGTGTCTGACCCAGACGTGACAACTACCATGACGGATGGCGTTTTGAATGGACTGCTGGGAGCCATGAATCAAGGATTTCCAACGGGTTTGCGCAGCGCCACCGTCTGGCAGCTGGAGGTAAACTTGAATTCAAACGGGGATGACAGAAAAGTAGATTTAAAAAATGTAACTCGATCACAGGGCCAAACCACTTTCCAATGGCTGGCTTCGAGCACACGCCCACTTTTGCATTTTGGCTGGTCCCACAGCTGTGTTTCATATGGTCTTGAGGCCCCTCGAAGTGTGAGACACCAGACGGGGGAACATTTGCAAGAGCTCAGCTCCACCTGGTTGAACTGATTTAACAGGACGTTGGTTTGTGCTCGGCTCACAGTGGGGTAACCATGAAAAGCTGGACGTGGAAAATGAAGGGGGCGGGGGGGGGGACAAAAATGAACCCCCTACCTACTCTTGTCTTGGAAGAGTGAGCTTCGACTGCTTCATTCGAGGTTCAGCTTACCTGAACTCTTCTTAAATAACCGCAGGCGCGTGCATTCGCCTGATATCGCAGAGAATAAAAATCTCACGTGAAGTAATGCAAGTGTGTGGTCTTCAGAGCCCAGCGTCGTGCTTAAACCTGTTCACTCGTGGCGGGGGGGCGGGGGGGTTTGTTTGTACAGGTTCTGCTTAGATCGCGGTGAAAGTGTTTCCGCCTTTAGCGCTGCAGGCTGAATGCCTTGAATGATAATTGAGGTTTTAACCCAAACAGCGTTCATTGGATTCCCCCATTAACTGTCTTGATCTTCTTCGGCGGCGAGTTCAAAAGATTCAAAACAGTTGCTACAGCTATAGCTTGTTTATGATTGTTTACCCAAGATATGGCATGAAAGCAGATGCTGTCATCTTTTTCCAAACACCCGGTAGAGACCCCCGAAGACGGAGTAAACTTCTAATTCCACACTGAACTTCCAAGTAACCCTATTTCTAGGAACTCATTATTTCTTGAAAATCCAATTTTAGTTTTACTTACTGGTTTAACTAGATTAAAATCCTATTTCTGCATGAGCTTTCGATATTCAAAACTGTGTTCCAGATTCGTCGCCCCCCCTCCGAACCACCACCCGCTGTCGGCAAAAGGCCCCTCAGTCAAGCTCACCCAGTTCTGCCTCTGCCAGTGCCCACTGTTTACTGGGGCTGTCACCAGGCCCATGGAAGTCTAAACAAAAGGGGGTCTGTTCCTTTTGTCCTCCCCGGGACCGTCGAGCCCCTCTCCGGGCACAAACGCAAGCTCAGGGCCCGGGGTTTGTTGGTGGAGCACCTGGGGGGTTTGACCTCGGCAACCCCCGTGGCAATCGGGGCGAGAGAGAGAAGCTTCAATGAACGGCGCATTAGAAGAAAGCAAGAGGCCAAAGAGACGGTGTCATTAAAACTGAAACCAAGAGCCTTTAAAGTGGTGCATGTTGGGAAACCCGTGTAACGTAAACACCGCCGGCCATTAGCTGATTCAATCCGAGGGCCTGGGAAGAAATGTTTACATGTCATAGGCTTCTACTCGAGGGCCATTTCAAAGAAGATACAGGAGACATTTACGGAATAAGTGAAGGGTTGGTAAGTATTCCGGCTATTTGCCGCACTAAAGAGGAATGGTATGCCTGTAAAATCAAAGTAGAAGGCAACCGAGTGTACAAGACATTTTTTTTCTCCCTTCCTTTGTTTGCAAGCCATCCTACACCCTCTGAAGTCCTTATTCCAGCTTCATAAAAATCACCTGACAAGTTCAGCCCCGAAAACATCCCTCGAACACAGACTTTAAAACTCTACTTTAAAAAGAAAAAAAAGATCTGTCGGGGATAAGGCAGGCGCATGTCTGCGCCGCTTTGAAAAATCCCTCGGCCTGTGTCCACAGGCTCACAAAAAGGTCAGAAACGCTCTGTAAGAGTGTGGTGTTTAAGAGGTGCTGGGGCCAGTGGGGCAGATGGAAGGATGAAGCAGCTGCCAAACATCTGCATCCCTGCTTGGCTGTCTGCGTTCGGTATGTTCTACGCTGCCTTTGTCACAAACTTCCTGCTTGGATAGAGGAAAAAAAAAAAAGGAGCTGGCTTTAATAAAAAAAAAAAGCTTTAAAGGTATTGGAACATTTAAGGACTATTTTCCTGGTCGTTTGTGTGGTAGAGCCTAACCCAACAATCCATTAAAATGTAAACTTGTTTTCTACTCTCCCTAATGTCGACTAAGGGTTGGGATTATTTTCATCGTTAATCATTCCTTTTTAGAGTTATAGACAAACTTAAAAACATCCAAATACTTCCATGGTTCTTGTCTGTAATGTCCATCTTGTATTGAAGTCTGGACATCAGGAATTGCTTAGAAAACAGTTAAAGCTTGATTTTAGTGGCAGATGCTGGGCCATCAACCTTAATCTTGTGCATGTTCACCGACACTTGCAATGTGTTTGAATGAAGAAAAACTTCAGACGGCAGCTGAGAGACAAACAAACTTAAAATATAGAGCAATTCCTCATGTCGAGGCTTCAATACAAGATGGACGTTACAGACGAGCAGTATGGAGGCATTTGAATGTTTTTAAGTGTCTTTTTGGACAAAGGCAACTCCGCTCCAGTCGCTACATTAAAATGAACAAACATTTTTGTCTATAACTCTAAAAAGGAACGATAAACTATGAAAATAATCCCAACTCTTAGTCGACATGAGGGTGAGTAGAAAATACATTTAAATTTTAATGGATTGTTGGGAGAGGATCTACCACACAAATGACCAGGAAAATAGTCCTTAATTGTAGACTAAGATGAAGAGATTGGAGCTCCAGTCGCTACATTAAAATGAACAAACATCTTTGTCCAATACTCTAAAAAAGTAAAAGATTACTCTGAAAATAATCCCAACCTTCAGTCGACATGAGGGGTGAGTAGAAAATAAATTAAGTTTGAATTTTATCACTTTAATTGATTGTTGGGAGAGGATCTACCACACAAATGACTAGGAAAATAGTCCTTAATTGTAGACTAAGATGAAGACGAAGAGCTCCAGTCGCTACATTAAAATGAACATATACATTTTTGTCTAAAACTCTAAAAAAGTAAAAGATGACTCAGAAAATAATCCCAACCCTTAGTCGACATAAGGGGTGAGTAGAAAATAAGTGAAGTTTGAATTTTATCACTTTAATTGAATGTTGGGAGAGGATCTACCACACAAATGACTAGGAAAATAGTCCTTAATTGTAGACTAAGATGAAGAGATCGGAGCTCCAGTCGCTACATTAAAATGAACAAACATATTTGTCTAAAACTTTGTAAAAGTAAAAGATGACTCTGAAAAATAATCCCAACCATTAGTTGCCAAATTTGAATTTTTGGCATCACTTTAACTGACTTGCCTACATGAAAAAAATGAATTGAAAAATAACTAAATAATTAACTTAATAAGCATATTGTTGCACCTCTCCAAATAGTATTTTGGAGTAAAAAAATAAAGTTCCTAGAATCCTTTGCTGTTCCATCCCTCTCTGCTCCTCCCTCGAACCGACGCACACACTTTGACACACATCCTCAGCTTCCTTCTAACACTCCTGGAGCTCGCAGGTTGTGCAGGAGGACCACGCAGCACCGCCTGAGAACTTTGACTTGATGCTCCCCTCGCATGAACCCCCCTCAAGATGAGGGCTTGTGACTAAAAACCGGGTGTCAAAAAAAAAAAAGTGGGGGATTAAAAAAAAACTCGAATCGGACCGGAGCGTAATTACGCAGCGCCTCGCCATGGCCGGTGGAGCTCTGCTGCTGGTCTGGAGCTACTGCGTCCTGGCGGACTCGGCCTTCACCAACTTCACCCTGGACAACGAGTTCCACTCGAGCTTCATCCACCGGCGGCTGAAGAGCCAGGAGCGCCGGGAGATGCAGCGGGAGATCCTGTCGATCCTCGGGCTGCCGCACCGGCCGCGGCCGCACCTCCACGGGAAGCACAACGCGGCGCCCATGTTCATGCTGGACCTTTACAACGCCATGTCCACGGAGGGCGACGACGACCGGTACTCGTACCCCTACAAGCCCGTCTTCACCACGCAGGGACCCCCGATCGCGAGCTTGCAGGACAACAACTTCCTGAACGATGCGGACATGGTCATGAGTTTCGTCAACATGGGTAGGACGCGGACTTGAGCTCCTTATTCATTTCAGATATTTTGGTTTTTACTGATTCATTGATGTCCAGAGTTAGATGATCATGTCAAGAACCTTCTTTAAAGAGCACATGTGAAGTTATTTACACCAGTAAAAAAAACTGCCAGGGCTGTCCCTGGCAATAGGTGAACTAAACAACAGAAAGTGTTACACGGATTAAGAAAACAACAACTACTTTCTATAACTATCTTATTAAATATTACATTTATTTATTTCACAAACTGTATTATTCATTTTATTATATCAAGTTAAAGTACAATTTCTGATTTATTACAATCAGAAAAGTGTATTGCTAGTGTTGTAAATACAACAAAAGGATATTTATTTTTGCGATTAAATAGTAATTGGTGATGAGTGACGTCACTTTGGCTGAGCCAAGGTCTCAAGCAGCCAAGTTCCCACACAGTTTGATGTGATTTATTCATCTGGTTTTTTGTGTGATAAAAATAGATTTTGAAAGGGGGAAAATGAATATGGTTTGGTGTAACAAAGTAATGGGAATTTTAAACTGTTCTAAATTAACTCTTTTTTTTTTAAACCAGTCAAGGAATACATCTTACTGCTATGGGATAGTAGAGATGAATATATATTGTTACTTTATTCATTTAATATTTTAATGTTTCTACGCAAAGAGGAAATTGCAGAAATTAATAATCCTGTGGAAGGGAAAATGAGTTTAGACGTTTCCAAACGGAACTGCGGAGTATCTTTTACAACGTGGGAGAGACAGATTGAACAAAGACATAAATGTTGGATAAACGCTTGGCAAGTCGTACGAGTGATAACAGCTTAGCAGTGATAGAAGCCATTCACAACCGCTCTCTCGCTCCCGATCGTTACTCTTCTAAAAAAAAAAGTCATTACGGGACCCTGAAAGATTTGTGACCTTTTGGGGATTTTAACTGAAATCAAAAACAAGTTTAGAACGGTCGCATTCCTGCAGTAGATTTTTTCAGTCAAACAGCTGTGCGGCAGCTAATGTTCAGGTGCCGGGGCTGCAGATGATGGTGCAGCCCGCCGCTAATATGTCAACCATGTGTTATCTAAAGAATGAGTAAGTCAACAGCAGGAGGGGATCAAAGTGCACTGGATCCTCCCTTCACTTTGATTCGGAGACATCCCTTTTTTTAAAACGACAGTCGACCATCCAAACACAACATTCAACCTCGTATAAACTTGTTATCCAACACTTATATTGCTGCAGAGCTTTATCTTATCGATGAAAACGCAGCAACAATAATAGGTTGTTAATGCAAGAGCAAATTTTAAAGGCGTCATCATGAGTATCACGAGGCCGTGTAAGATCCTCGTCAGGTTGTGCGATGGAGAGGGAGGTGACACCGGTTCCTGCGACTGCGACTGTGTAATTACCGCGGGAGCTGCTGCATTGTGGCTATTTTTGACAGGCCGTGACACACAGATGCATCTGACCACAGAGAACTTGAGGAGTCGAGGACTTGCCAAACTGAAGGGCCCGAGAGAGCCCGACGGAAGAGCAGGGAGAAGTTGGACCCAAAAAGAAACGCCAACAAAACACCCAGAAGAACATTTGATTTAATATGGTTAATAAAATCAAGTGTTTTCCCTCCATTATTGTTGACAATCTGGGCCGGATTATCCTCATGGCACCGGAAAACCTTTTGTCAAATTATCAAACATCGTTTCCCCCTTTTCGCTTCCGGTAATTGATGTTGTGTTTGTCTCACGTGACGCTAATGACTCAAGTCTTGGCAGCGTCACTCAAAACACGAGATAAAGCGCTGTCACATTAACCCTCACATGAGGAGTGATTGCCATCAAGTGGATTCCGATCCAAATTCCTTCCTTTGCTCGAAAACCTTTCGGGGATTAGTGTGAAGCTACAGTCTTAAGCATGAGCTGGAGTTAATGCCCGAAGAAAGAAAGAAAGAAAGATAAAGATTAAGGTAAAAAAAAAAAAAAGTTAATATGAAACATGGCACATGGACAAATATAAAAATATCTTAATAGGAAAACTAATGTGTTGATTTAAGTGTGTATTAAATAGATGTTGGACTCTATTGTACTCATTAGTGTCTGTTTGTACAAAACTCTTTTTATTTAAATATTTACATTAGAAAATGTTCTTAAGCCCCGCCCACTTAAAACATTTTGTTTTTCTGGGTTTCTCGTTAAGTATAACCACACCCACTCTGCTGTGATTGGTCAAGCATCAAGGATGGTCAACAATCCTGAAAGTCTCCAAGTGACTCGTTGTATGAACAAAGCAGGGCACGATTACAGTTGGCTGGAGGAGTGAATTATTATTACATCATAATGGACTCTGCTCTTGTAACCTCTTGTTCGTCCACATTTCAGACAGGGGAGAACTTTATAAAGAAATAAGTTCAAAACATGGTCATGATGAGGGACTTACTGCATCTTGGAGAGGACAAAAATGTACACATTTGAATAAATAATATACAAATATAGATGGATATTAAAGTAAATAAGACTAAAATAGAGGATAAAAAAATGTCAGGATATCAAACATCAAACAGCCATTGAATAAAATAAAATAACTTTTGCAATTGGATTATACAACTGTAAAACATGTGAATGTGGTAATAAATAAAAGGCACAAAAGATATTTTCCTATTTTCAGAGAAAATAATTACCCAATAAATGAGAAATCGAAAGGAGAAAAAACAAACAATGGGCTTTAACAGGTTATATTGATTACATATAGATACAAGTCAAATAGACTATGTTTTTCTTTCTAGGTCAAGAATGTACTTGTTAAAATTAGTTTGACCACAGTTTCCTCTGCCATTTGTTGACTACTGCAATAATATATTATTTACAGGGAATTTTTGAGTCGATCGTGGGCTTTTGTTCCTCACAGTTCCTCCTGATCCACCAGCAGTGGTTTCCTTGCTCTCGATCGACGCCATGCGGAGCTGATGTGTTTGTGTCTGAAGTGTGACGGAGATCAGTGGAGGTTGTTAGGGTGGGTGCAGGCTTTTGAGACAGACCCCAGGCCAGAGAGACCTCCCTCTTACTGAGTCACTTCAGTTAAAAAGCGCAGCTGTGTAAATGGCTTACGGCACACATGCAGAATGTACGAGGAAAAACACAGGTCGCCCGTGATGCTGGGTGTGTGCCGGACGTGCCGCGATAACTCTTGAATACAAACAACCTCCGTGTTGTAAACCATCCGCAGATTTCTACTCTTAGTTCTCGACCATTTTAAGTCGATGAGTGGAGTTTTGCGTCACATTAACCTCTGACTCAGACCCCACATACGCAAACTAAACTTTAAGTGTCCACTTAGCGGTCCCGGGGAACGAGTCACGTATGGGATGTTTGCCGCCCGGGGACAGAAACGGAGGCATCATCCCCACCTTTGTTTGTGTGGGAGGAAAAGTTTATGGCCGTTTACAGTAAAACAGTTGCCATCAGATATGTTAGTCACCGCTCCCCGTCTGGATGAGATGAATGTGCGGATGAGAGGGTCACTGTTTCTTATTAGTGCACTTACTGAGACCAGGTATGACGTTGGTGGCTCAGAAATACAGCAACTTCCTCAATAAAGAGGAGAAAACTGTCCACTTAAGGAAACTGTGTAAATATACATAACACCTGTCGATACCTACCACTTCCTTTTAGCTTCTTATTTAATAAGAGTAATTGTTTAGATTTGACATGAAGCTTTACAAGGTCATAAAGTAGTATTTCCATCGAAAACAGAGCAAATAAAAATCTAACAAGATGCAGCTGATGAAGAGTTGCCCACTATGACGATGCCTCAGGATTCCATTTCTTTGGTGGAGTCTTGATCATTTCCACCATCAGAGTTGCTTGGAAGTATTCATCTAAATTTTGTTTGCAAAACTTCGAATTCTTAAAGGGATGGTTCACATTTCACTTATTTTCTACTCCACTCTCATGTCGACTAAGGGTTGGGATTATTTTCAGAGTAGTCTGTTCCTTTTTAGAGTTTTAGACAAAAATGTTTGTTCATTTAAATGTAGCAACTGGAGCTCAGTTGTCTTCATCTTCATCCAAAAAGACACTTAAAAACATCCAAATACCTCAAAACTGCTCGTCTGTAACGTCCATCTTGTACTGAAACCTCGACGCGAGGAAATGTTCAGACAAAACTTAAATAATTCTGTTTCTTTTCAGTTTGTTTGTAGCGAAAGTTCCATGTCTCTCAGCTCCAACTACAAGTTCATCCTCATTAAAACACATAGCAAGTGTCAAACAATAACAATCTTAAAATATAGATTTATTTAAGTTTTTCTGGATCATTTTTCTCATGTTGAGGCTTCAATACGATGGACACGTTACAGTTTGTAATTTTAGACGAAAATGAAGACAACTGAGCTCCAGTCGCTACATAAAAATGAACAAACATCTTTGTCTAAAACTCTAAAAAGGAACAGATTACTCTGAAAACAATCTCAACCCTTAGTCGACATGAGGCAGAGTAGAAAATAGTAAGATTTGCGCGGAAATATCCCTTTAAACAAGTATTTCTATTAACTAATTATAACCAATCATTTGCTCATAAATCCAGGAAGTAGTTATACCTGCGTTACCATGGCGACGGTTACCGACCTGTCAGCTCCTTAAAAAGAGAAGCCACGCTGCCAACTTTTTTTTTTGGTGTTGTCAGGGAGGAGGCGAAAAAAGCAAGAACCTCTGACCGGTCAATGAGTTTTTAGTTTAATTCAAGGTTTGGGCATTCAGTCAGCATTGTGTCATCGGCGTACAAAGTCACAGCTGTGAGCTTGGAAGCAGTTGTGTCACACCACAGTCACGCTACTGGCACGTGTTCCAGGAGAGAGAGAAAAAAAAAGAAAAGACAAGACAGTCATTTTCAAGAAGATGACTCCAGTAATAAGGTTGTTTTTTTAAGAAAATCATATCTCGCTGTTTTTTTCCCCTCCGTCGTCGCATTCCTCCTCTCAGCAGGCTGCTCGTGGTGCTGAGGCTAATACAGATGTTTCTGTCTGTCTGCAGGCCAGAGCAGCTGTGCAAAGAGACTTTATCTTCAATACCTCCTTACTGACCTCCACGCTCATGTCTGGTCCTGTTCCACGCACCCCGACCAGATTCCCCTCCGCGACTTCCTGCACCGGCAGTATTGATTAGCAGCTCCGGCCCCGTCGCCGGGGTTTAGTTATCACGGGGTCCCGGGGGTGCGTCGCGGTGTTCAGTCTCCCACAAAGTTCTAGCCCCCCCTCACCTCCAGAGGTTCCGAAAACCTCCAATGCTCCTGGACATAAAACATTTCAACACTTTCTCAAGTTTTTGTTTCTCCCGTGTTATTCCACACCCCAGCGAACACACACGGGGACGGAGCAGATTTTTTCAATTAAAAAAACGACCACAAGACAGATGTGGAAGTGTTCATTAGGAGGGAGGCCTCGACAGCCCCACGGACGCTTTATTTGCAAACGTCTGGTGCGTTTAAAAGGTTAAAGGGCGACTAATGTGTTGATTTAAGTGCGTCTTAAATAGATGTTGGACTCTATTGTACTCATCAGTATGTGTCTGTTTGTACAAAACTCTCTTTTCATTGAAATATTGACATTAGATTTTGCCTAAGCCGCGCGCAATGAAAACACTTCATTTTTCTGGAGATTAAATCTTGTTCATAACCACACCCACTCTGCTGTGATTGGTCAAACATCGAGTTCAAGCGTCATCGCATGTCATCAATCCATGAAGTCTCCACCTCCAAGGGACTCGTTGTTTAAACAAAGCGGAGCTTGATCACAGCATTACGTCATTATGAACTCTGCTCTCGTAACCTCTTGTTCGCCGAGATAACTTGAAAACATGGTCATGATCAGGGACTTACTGCTTCTTGGAGAGAAAGACTTCAACATTTGAAACATGTGTGTGAGTCAGACAAGTTTTTCACTCTAGTCTCACTTTAAGGTTGTACGACTAGTTTACTAACTTCTGGTGCAGAGGTTAAAGTATCAGAATAACGGCAGAAAGATGGAAAAGTACGGTGCTGTGCTTACAAATGCTTTTAAACCCTTGTCAGAAAAACATTTGTTTTCGGGGGCCTCCGGGTCACCTTGACCCGGCGACGACACAAGGGTTAAGTACAAAGGGAAGACCACTCGAGCCGGGACCAAGATATCACCAAGGGTTTCAAGACAAAGACAGTCCAAGCCGAGACGAAGGACCAATAAATTAATGAATTCAATTAAACCAAGAGACCAAGAGAACATGATACTAAGACCATTTCCCGAAGATTGAAAGCGCCGAGACAAGATGGAGGGTACGAGAAGTCTATAGCTCGTGAGCAGAAACAAGGATGGCCATAGATAAACCTGCCAGTGTTGACCTTCAGAACACAACAAGAGTGCAAAACTGGTCTCGATTGAAACGGTCACTCTCTCCTCTCCTAATGCTCCTAATGAACTTTAACACCCTGAACTCATTTCATCTGATGCTCCTCAAATGAAAACCAGAGAGAAGACAGGATGTCCTCTCCTCTCCTTTATGCATTCTCTCCCGCCGCAGCACCACTGTGTGTGTGCATACATGTTTTCAAGCGAGGGACTCGGAGCCAAACACACATCCACTCCAGCTAATGCCCCAAAGGAATGTTTCTGGAGCTAATTAGTGTTATTGAGTGCATGTTTTATTGCCTTCTGCAGGACAGGGAGTGAGCAGAAACCTAGGAATGCTACAGTTCATAGAGATAATTTTGACTCTGTCAGGTCGTTTCTCATAATCCACTTCAGCGCTAGATTAAATAGGCAAGCGTAGTCAAAGCGGCGCAAGTTCAAGTGGGATTATTTTTCGGGGGAATTTAAGCCTGGTGGTTCAAGTTAGCCTGGATGTATGTTGCAGATGAAGACACTTGCTGTGCGAGATGATGAAACTCGCAGCAGGTGGGAGGTAACAATGTGGCTAGTGGTCCAAGAAGGCCCAGATGTTAGCAGCGGGTGTTTGGACGGTGCACGGGGTGATGGACGGAGCACCTTCATTTTCTAATAATGTTTCCTCACTCTTTCATAAAGGCAGTGTTTCTTGCCCATTTCTCCTGAACGTGGCTTCCATTAAATGCTGACCCGCGGCCAACAGCGCGTGTCGAACAAGAAAAAGAATGGATTCAAATAAGCCGCGGTGAAGAAGGTGCAGGGGATGGACTTGTGTTTCACTTGTTTGCTGTTTTTGGGTTATGCTGGCCTGGTCTTATCAGTGAGCTGCAGCATATAGAACTCCCGTCCATTCAAGACGGCGGGTACCAAGCAGTGAAGCTGATATAAGAGCAGATATGGGCCAGGAAAAACAAAATACAGTGCTGTGTAGAGAGGCTGAAAACAGAATTCTAACAAGAGGGAAAATAATAGATGTAACGTAACCTAAACTGTAGAGAGTGTGTCATTTATTTAGACTGAGGTAAAGTGCCTGTATTTAATCGATCCTTATGAGTGTCAGAGTGAGCATTAACAAGTGTTTTTACTTTATGTAATGGCAGTTTCAACTTAGTTTTTTTTATTTTAGGGATTCATTTAACTTGTTGTACAAAACAATTTAAAACTATTTCTGTCTTCCAAGACTTCCAATCTCCTAATTTCCAATAAATGTAAAATAAATCACCATCGTATAATGTTACTTTCATAAGACTTTGTGTTATTTATTTACTTATTATTTTATGCACTTAGATCTGGTTCACAGTCCAGCCAATAAAATATTTAACTAGAAAATCTAAAATACAATTGAGATCGTAAAAATAACTAGACTTCACAAGCTTTATATGACACTACAAAGTAAAACTGCCAAAGATTAAAGAAGATTTGTCCGTTCTCTATTTTTTGGTTCAAATGGATGAAGATATATTTATTTTTTACGCTTTATTTTTTGAACTTCAGAATGAGATACAAAATGTGCCCCTTACCTCACAAACAGTCTGCATTTTTGTGACTATATCTTAAATACAAATTTGTGCCTGTATATTGTTTGTGATCTCAATAATTTATATCCAGGATTTACTTATTTTTAATGAGGTTTTAAGTTTAAGGACCAACATATTGATATTTTGGCTGAAAAAATATAAAGACAAACACTTTAATTACATTTAAAGATTTAAAATCATGAATTTATTTTGAAAGTAATCACACAATCGAGTAAGATGCAGATCACAGGCAGAATTAATTCATTACTAGCGGTAATATATCAAAATATTGATATATTGCAATTATATAACACTATATCCATATTCGACAACGCTGCATTGATTATTAAAAATAAAATCAAAATAAGATATTATTTCCCATGTTTGGCTTGCAAATAATAATGTATGTGTTTTAGTTCGTTTTTTAATGATTTATAGTTCAATAATATGTGTTAAAATAAAGTAATTCAATTTTTTACATTTTTTAACATGCACATATTCACTGTTTGTTCATTTTTTTGGTTGCAACTAAACTTCTGACCTCTAGATGGCATCAATCATTAGGCCCCTGCCGCTAAATGAACATTGCTATCCCAGTGATGACTGAGAACGAGAGGATACACAGCAGCATCTTTTAAAGCTTGTTAACAAATGAAAAGACTAATTACTTCGCCAAGAGTCATGCGTACCTTGAATTCTACAAGTACTCGACAATACTACAAATATATCCTTGTTCCTACAGCATCTTGATATTTTGTATCGCGGCCCCTGTATCGTGATACGTCAGTATATAGGCCTCTATTCCACTAGAGTAACTTTGTCCGAGCGCAAGACTTTTTCATCAAACGGAAAATGACTCAAGATATAAAACTGTTTTGTTGAAGCCACATGACAACCTATAATAACATTACAATACAAGAGTTATAGTTGTAATATGTCGATCATGTTCTTTGAAGTAGGAACTGGATGTTTTTTTTTTTTCTGTGGACAGTGGGAACATTGAGTGTCTTGAAGGCCCAATGAGCATATTGTATGTGGATGTTCCTGAGGTCTATAATAAGAGGCGGCGAGGCTGGTCTGGGAGGGAGTGGCTCGTGTGGTCCCCAAATTAAAGAACTTTCAAAACAAGAGGACGAGGGAAAGAGTGTGTTGCGGAAACGTCGTGGCTGCGGTTGTTGTTTTATCGTGCAGCGAGGAGGAAGTGCAGCTGGTCAAAGTGGCGTGAGCTTCTCACCGCCTGGCGCTGCCTCCACAGCATCTCGTCATCCTGCCTTTTCAGCAGATTGGAGTCAATGGACTTTTGAAGATTTTCGGATGTGGTTTCTTTGTTGTGTCATTTTGGATTTTCCTTCACGGCTCACCCTTTTTTCAAAAATATATTTTGGGGTTAAATTGACGATTGTGGTCAAACAGGAAGTGGACATTCAGAGTTAATGGTTTTTAGAGTTCATCTTAGAGTAAATGTGTAACTTTATTATATTACATTACTTATTCCTCAATAATGACACTTCACAAATAAAATGAAAAAATATGATGAAAAAAATCATATCGTCTTGAAATTAATTGTAATTATAAATAACATTCATTCTTATTATTGCATTTATAACTTTTTTTCAAATAATTTATTTTATGTGTAGGTGAATTGTGCTTGAATTGATGGTATGAAAACAAAGGCCAGTCACACCCTGGAGTACAATATTGATTGGTCTGGTGAATTTCACAATACAAATAATAAAATAAATAATAATAAAATTGAAATTCGGCAGAATTTAAATGACTAGAATTGCATCTGTTTAAAGCAATAAATAACAGAAACATTTTGTAAATTTTTTACAATAATCAATTTAAATAAACTCAACAACATTACGGGTGAATAAACTATGGATTATGATGAATTAATGTGTCATATTTAAGTGTCTTTAAAGCCCTGAATATAATAGACCAATGAGGTAAATTTTAATGACAAAGCAAATGTATGGTGCCACAGGGATCCGTCCTTGGACCCATTTTGTTTGTATAACTACTGGATAAATTGATATCCCACTATAACTATTTTCATCTTAATTCAGATTTGACATTCAAGAAGTAGTTGTAGTTGCTGTGCAAACAGTGAACTTTTACTCTTCATGCCTCAGATCTATTTTGAACCCAGCAGTGAGCTATAACTGCCAAAACGGTGATGGAAGCAAACTCACGGCTCCAAGAACGTCGTAAAAGTCATCACTTCAGTTGCTGATTGAACAAACACATGTTGGTGAGCAGGATCTTAAAGGAATCAACAGAAGTTGAATTTAAATTATTGCATGAACCTTCGGAAGGAAGCCGGTTAAGTCAAAAGGTTTTTTCGAAGAAATTATGTCATTGCCATTATCTAGATTTACTTTCTGTGAAGTCACCTGGTACCCTTGGAAGTATACCCTTGTACTGTCAAATAAATAAACATTATGAGCACTTTTCTCCAGGTTTTTACTCCCCGTTTTCATTTCCGACTGTACGGAAACTGTGACTTACTCGTTCCCATTAACCACCATTAAGTCCCAGCTGTACTGGGTGAAACTGCGGTTAAATAGATGAAGAAATAACACCTAAATAAGGTCACATTTGACAGCGACACAACCCTTTAATATCTCTTACAAGGAGATCAGGTGTCAAAAATAATAGGCCCTTCAGGGATGTTGGAACTCTCAATGAGACAATGGGGTTACGGCGAGAGAATTGAGGGCAAGAGGGGGGGAAGTAGTCTGGGGATTAGGTCTTTAGAGTAGAGGAGTGAGAGTTGTACGAGGGGTGAGAGGCCCCCTGTCGTGGAGCGGAAGTGTTCCGAGCAGAACCGAAGGGTGTGATGGAGTCAAACAGACACTTGGGCTAATGTGAGCCGTCACATCTGTCTGCTGCGACTGCGAGGCCTGAGGTGTTGGAGAAGTGTCTTAGGTCTACTGGCCCAGCAGGGGGCGAGGAAGGTGGGGAGGCGGGACTAGACGGACGGATGAGAAAAAGATCAGTTTGGACTGGTTCTTTTTTAAACGCTCTGGTTGATGTTTTCGGTACAAACGCCAGGCACCTGTCTCCCCACGGTTGTTCTAATTATGGACGACAAAAGCCCGTAATGATCGTGCGAGCCCGGTTCTGACGCACATGACGGTTCAATTTCCAGTGGAAGTTCTTCAGCCACTGATCCAGACATTAGCGTTACCGGTCTTTACGACAGAAGAGTGCATGTTTGTGGTGCGTCTGCACGTTGGCTACACAGGTGGGATGATGGCTACTTACTTCCTTAAAGAGGAAGTCATAAATGCTCCCGGTTGCCCTTAACTGAGCCTCTCTCCCCGGTCTAATGACTGCCATATTGTCGTAATGACCTGTAAGACGTACGAAAGAATCAGCCGCGACACTCTGGACTTCCCTGATCCGCAGCGAGTTCATTAGGAAGGAGGAAGGAAGACGAGTATCCAGCTGTTCTCGCAAGCAAAGATGAAGCGTTTTGTTTGTTTTTTACAGTAAAATGGGAGGTTCAGCTTCTCAAAGACACTCACAGGTCTGGCTTTCCCCCAGAGGGTGTGCACCTGTGCTGGGGTGGAGGAAACGTTTGTGAAGAGAGAGAGTGAAGAGGGATGGACCGGAACCATAAATCTCAACTGAAAAATGGAGAGATGAAAGAAGTGAAACATCAGGTGTTTCAAAGTCAAAGTTGTTTAAGAGGTCGATAACATGATCCAAAGCAGTTCCAGCGTGTTTCATGTTGGCTGATCATATTGAAGCGCAAGATTCTCTCTTGTCCTGACTTGCATAACCTGGCCAGGTGAGCAGCATATTGTGTGTGTGTGTGTGTGTGATTGTTGCCAATGATCGACACATTATTCTGGGTTGATGTCAAACCCACGTCTTTATTACAATATCACTAGCAGCTGCTCCCTTCATGTCTCCGCATGTGCATCAGGAGCATAAACAGTTTTGTCTCCACTGAAGCCAGAGGGTTTTTAAAATATGTCCTGATCAAAAAGATACTGTAATTGTTGGAATTAACTTGTCGTTCTGTGGTTAGTAATGAACTTGTGCGATCAGCTGAGACACTTGAATGCGACGTTTGCATTCATGAAGATAAAACCTGAGCCATAACATAAAAGTTACTTGCCAAACGTAAGAGTTACTTGGTAAACATGGAAGTTCATTTCCAAACGTGATAGTTACTCGTCCTAAAGTGAAAGTTAATCGTCCTAACATGAACGCTACTTACCAATTACAAAGTTACTAGCCAAACGTGAAAGTTACTTGGTAAACGTGAAAGTTACTCGTCCTAACGTAAAGTTACTAGCCAAACGTGAAAGTTACTTGGTAAACATTAAAGTTACTCGTCCTAACGTTAATGCTAATTGCCTATGTGAAAGTTACTCGTCCTAACGTGTAAGTTACTAGCCAAACATGGAAGTTACCTGCCAAACGTGAAAGTTACTTGGTAAACGTTAAAGTTACTTGTCCTAACGTAAAGTTACTTGCTAAACATGGAAGTTACTTGCTAAATGTGACATTTTCTTCTCCGGACATGGAAGTTTTCTGGTCCCAACTTGAAAGTTACTGATGTAACGGTTACTAGTCCTTACGTGAGAGTTACTACTCCTTATGGGAAAGTTACTCATCCTAAAGTGAAAGTAACTCGTCCTAACTTGAGAATTACTAAGGTAAAAGTTACTCGTCTTAAAGTGAAAGTTACTTGTCCTAACGTTAAAGTTACTTATACGAATAACTTTTTTTCATGTTTTTTTCATTTCCCTTTATGATCTCCATACCTTTTAAATGTATTTAACACATTAATCAAGATTCTTATAAATACATTTAACATAAATTGTAGTATCAAGGGAATAGTTTTAATTGAATGAATAAAAATGAGTTTAAAAATAAGAATAACATTTTTTAGTTAGGTCACATTTTTCACTTTTGTCACTGGACACAAAAGGCAGAGGCTTTGTGGCGTGACCCTAATATGGACTTAATTCCAGGTTTAAATCTGTTCAATTCATGCATGAAAGATTTTGTTTCAGCTGATTCTACACAAACTTAAGTGGTAGTTCCTCTCCACTGAACATGGGCTTATTCAAGCTGACATGTTTTGCCAGTAAAATGGGTGGAGTAAACCACCAGTAATCTTATGCATAATGCCTTAAAACTGTTAAACCTCACAGTAGAATTACTGAGCTAAAGGAAACTTCTAATCCGCTTCAATACCTCAGAAGAATGGGAGTCGCAGCGAGGAGCGACGGCCCATCCCAGGCCCTTGGTTTCACAAATAGGCAATTGTGTAATGTCTTTAAACAACTGTAATTACAGAGAATAATAGAGGATGATAGAGGAAAGTCTTCAGCACAAGAAAAGGAGTTCATGCTGGGTTGAGGATGACGGATCACAAGAAATAAACACCACTCAAGTGGAGCTGGGAAACAAGCCCTAATATTTATGTATCCACGACAATATTTACTGCTTGAATAGATCTGTACTCAAATCGGGCTGACTGATCATTTATGGGACATCCCCAGATGGCCGAGGCAGTTTAATTGTAGGAATGCGGCTGCTGCCGCTGTCCCATGATCTGGGGAGGGAACTACAAAACATCTGACAGCCGAACAATCAGAGGAAGATAAATGTATCCATATTCAAGAGAAAAAAAGAGAGATCAACCTCATAAAGTAGTTGCCCCCGAAGGCCTGAAAAAAAACGTGTTTGTGGTATCCCTTGTGTTGTTTCTGGGTCAAGGTGAACGACCTCCCTTGCTTCCAGAAACACATATGCAGTGGTGGAGGTTGTTCATCTTGACCCAGAGACAACACAAGGGATACCACAAACACATTTTTTTGAGTTAACACAAGAGGTTCCCTTGGATAATAAGCCTCACTATTATGCTGTTGTGTTTGGCAGCACCTTGTCCAGGCGTGTGTCCAGATTTTGTGATAAACTGATAAACAGCTTGAAGGGCGACTAATGTGTTGATCTTGGACCTCTATTGTATCATCAGCATGTGTGTGTTCGTACATAAAACTCTCTTCATTTAAATACTTATCAGAAAATGTGCCTAAACCCACTTTTTTTGGAGATTAAATAATTTACCATAACCACACCCACTCTGCTGTGATTTGTCAATAATCATGGTATCATCATCCTGGAAGGCTTCGCCTCAAAGGGACTTGTTGTGTAAACAAATCTGGGGTGATTACAGCTGGCAGGAGGAGGAGTGAAGCCATTATTATGTCATAATGGACTACGCTCTCGTAACCTCTTGTTCGCTGGGATTTCAGACGGGGGGAGAACTTTATAAGGTAACTTCTATAAAACATGGTCATGATGAGGGACTTACTGCATCTTGGAGAGGAAGACTTTAACTTTTCTGACTCACTCACATGTTTAAATGTTGGAGTTTGACAGAAGATGCTTTTTATAATGACTCTTCTGACTTACAAGTTTTGTTCAAAATGGTCCGTTACACCTGCAAGAAGCTAATAACTCATCAATAACTGCATTGTAGAAACAATCCTGACCAGCCACCCAGACAAGGCCAAAGTATCTTGGTATAAAATAAGCAGTCAATTCCAACTTGTGGCCACAGCCTCCACTATAAAACATCATCCACCAGAGAATGTAAAATGTTAATTTCATCAAAACAGAAACCTCTGGCTGCCTGTCCCAGAAGGTCTCCACTTTCTTCATGATATATGGCCCTCACCGGCCAAGAATAAATCACCGACCGTCATCTTGTTTGCACAAGTGCGTCTGACTGACAATAATGAGTGAGGAGGTGTAAGATGAAGAACCCCCGGGACTGTAGAGTGGTGGCAGTTGTTGGAGGTCGGGTGGGTCTCACCGGTGGACCTTTGGGGGATCGCTGCAAAGATGTTATGGGGAAAGGGGTTGAACGGAGAAGGAGACCCAACTCATGAGAACCAGATGAGCAGCCGGGCTGAATGACTCTCCTGGGCTGGTGGAGAAAAAGAGAGAAGAAAGTCTCATAAAGCTGTCAGAGTCGGGCTACATCTCTCTATCATGGCTCGACCAGATGCTGCTACACCTTTTTGTGACTCATTCATGAAGTACAGAGAGCTCACGTTTACAAACAAGATACTAACCCGTCAATCTCCACCACAAATCCATCTCTAAATCATTTATTTTTCCTCTCTTGCAGTCGAGCACGACAAAGAGTTCCTGCCGGTGCGGCGGCATCACCGAGAGTTCAGATTCGATCTTTCTCGGATCCCGGAGGGCGAGGCCGTCACGGCCGCCGAGTTTCGGATGTATAAGGACTACATCCACGAACGCTATGACAACGAAACCTTCCGCATCAGCGTCTACCAGGTGTTGGAGGAACACTCGGACAGGTAATAACTCATCAATAACTGCATCAGTATGTTCAATATTTCTTAGACACGAGTTTGACTCTTCTTGTCAAATTTTAAAAGCATTTTTTTCCATCATATTCTCTTTAAAAAGCCATGTTTTTTTTTCGAGAGTCTAGTGTGTACCTAGAGGTTCCTGTTGTGCAGATGGAACAACACAGTCATTTATTCCTCTGCCAGAGACAGAGTTGGATCCATGAATGGACCAGAGCTCCGTGACACATTATCTGCCCGGTCAGAAAATAGGTCGGCGTACATGAATGGCCGCTCCAAGAACAAGGCGTTTTAGTATCCGACGCTGAAAGGCAGGAGAGAAAATCCAGAGTTCACCGTCCAACAATAGGACTGACTTGGACATGCACTATTTCACTCGCTACTTTTCACAGTTTCCTTTTTTCCTCCCGCCACAGCTGTGGTTTTATCCCCTCTCTTTGGCTCGCTGGCTCGCCCACAAAATTCCAGTTAGTGATGGACTGTGTGTAGTGTATAAATGGACCAGTCGTTTATAAAGCCATTATTGCCAATTAAGAAAATGAATCACTCCCCTGGGCCTCACCATCTGGTAGCCCCCCGCCCTCCCCTCCTGCCCCTCCTCACTTCCCCAACTTCCCTTTTTCTTACACTTGGTCAGTGTTTCAAGTCAGTTTTTTACGCCCCTGATTTCATCGTCCATTCTACAAGGGCGGTCTGCTGCCCTGTCCATCTCAGTTTACTTGGGTACTGGGACCGGTACGGATCTAGGAACCAGAACTAGTCCGTGAAACTTCTGTTACCGGGTCACACAGAAAGAAAAAAAAAGGATATTTATAATTACTGCCTAAAAGGAGTTTTATTTAGAAAACCGATTTTGAAATGACATCAGCGTTAGAATCTTGTAAAACAGAGTAAAACACAAACTCTAGAAACAAAACTTGAGTCCTCGTTCCATTGAAATAATGCTTGAACAACAAAAATGCTCCGTCATTGGTTTAAGTCTAAAAGCCAGGAGACACATACAAAACACCATCGTCGACATAGAATCAAATATACACAGATGCAAATACACAAACATCTTGTTGTAACCAGTCCTGAGATATTGCTGATTCAGCGTTTTGGTGAGATGTTTTTTTTTCATGCACTTAATTGTAGTCATTGTGCAAGTCATGCCATTATATGTATTATATTCTATATTTTTTAATCAAAACATTGTAAGTAAGTAAGAGTTATTTGTTAAACGCCTTTCTAGACCAAGCCTAGAAGGATTTCTCTCCTCTGGTTCGGAAGCGTGGTCAGGAACCACCAGTAGATTCTGATCCACAGACCTCAGAGCCCGAGCTGGGGTGTAAGGCTGGATCAGATCCCTGATGTAAGGAGGAGTCTGACCATGAATAGATCTGAAAGTAAGAACCAGAATTCTAAAAATTGATCCTGAAAGAAACTGGCAGCCAGTGAAGAGTTTTAAGGATCGGGGGAATGTGAGTTCTTCTACTAGAGCGGGTCAGAATTTTAGCTGCAGAGTTTTGTATTAACTGCAGGCGAGACAGCTCCTTCTTGTTTAGACATAGGGCATGAATATTGTTCAGACATTTAACCCAGAAAAGATTGGGAACCCCCGATTTAAAGGATGTTAGTCCTGCCACGTTTTGCACAAACAACATTTTCCCAGTGGTTTTGGTTTTGAAACTCAATGAACTGTCTTGAAACAATTCCATAAGGGTTCAAGCTAGAGAATATTAAGGAATTGGCCAAAGTGATTTCAAATATCCTGTGGAATGGTCGAGTGTAAAAGAGTTTTAATGAATTCCTGACTTTTTATTTGGCATTTACAGGGAGTCTGACCTCTTTCTCCTGGACCAGCGAGTCATCTGGGCTGCCGAGGAGGGCTGGCTGGTGTTCGACGTGACGGCGACCAGCAACCATTGGGTTCTCAACCCGGGCAGGAATCTGGGATTGCAGCTCGCTCTGGAAACAGCAAACGGTCGGCATCAGAAATATCACCAAACATCTTCTTAGGATGTAGTCGTTGATGGTGGAAAAAAAGTTACAAAACATGTTCAGGGAAATACCAAAGAAGTCGGACTCACTTAGTTGCTTAAAATGCAATGAAAAGATATATTTTATTTTATTTGTTGCAGTAAATAACTTCATGTCTTAGGTGTGATTGTTCGTAGTAGACAACATTTAGCTTTTAAATTTCTTCTTCTATGTGGACATAAATTAAATTGCAAATGTTTGCATTTCGGCTGGTGTTTAACTTTGATTGTTGTTGCTGTTTCAAAGCCATTAGAGGAAAGTTTATTTTATGGATTTCGCTTCTTCGAAAAAGCCACAAAATTCAACATTTAAACATATGAGTGAGTCAGAAAAGTTAGACATTAGATGATTTTTATAATGACTCCTCTGACTTATATTCAGCAAAAAAAAGTTTAAGTTCTAACAGAGAAAACTGGAACCGCCTTGATCTGAACCTAAAGTTCGTTTTTATCACATTTCTAATATAAAGACAGTCAGACAACGTCACTAGTCTTCTTTATCAGGTTTTGTTTCAACTTGTACGTCTTTGTATTTGACTTAAAATCGGAATTATTGTTTGATATTGAAGAAGAGTTTCTGTTATCGTCACGGATCTGTTTCTACGTGCCCTCATCCCTGCACCAGGAAAGCATCTGTGGGCCTCAGTGAAGGAGAATCACAATAGTGTGATTGAGAATTGTTCCTCAGGATGTTGGCTAAACGTGTGATGTCGTCGGAGGGAGGAGAGGCTGTTTTCATACGTAGTCGTCCTCGTTTGTATCAGCGATAAAAAGGTTACGAGAGAACAAGCAAAGACATGTCAACGGGATGTCCCGTCGCCAGGAGCTACCAGAAGTCCTGATTCACCACCAGATCTGGAACACATTCTTGTGTTTGTGAAGACGGGAGATACTCGCTCTCAGCCGCGAACACACCCACGCGGTGACTTTGAAGTTCAACGCTCCATTTGTCTCCAGTGTTTCACAAGAGAGAACAATTGCTGGCAGTGAACTTGTTAAAAGGCAAGCGTTGTCGACGCAGCAGATGTTAAGTGAGGCGGAGTAAAAACACAGCTTGAATTCAAAACCAAAAAACACCAGTAAAAGATAGACACGAGAACTTGAGCCAGATTCTCATTCTCTCTGCTGCCCCCTACAGGTGACAGCATCAACCCCCGCCTGGGAGGGTTGATTGGTCGCAATGGGCCTCAGAACAAGCAGCCGTTCATGGTCGCCTTCTTCAAAGCCACCGAGGTTCACCTGCGGAGCATTCGTTCAGCCTCCGGGGGGAACAAGCAGCGGAACCCCAACCGCTCCAAAGCCGCAAAGACCCAGGAGGCGCTGAGAGTGGCCAACATCGCAGGTAAAGAGAGCAATAGAAAAGCAGTCGAGAAAGAAAGGTTGTTAGAAAATAACAATATGGCGATTATAATTCACTTATGCGTGTGTAAAAATAAAACAATTCTATTTTTTACAATTAACATGCTAATTTTCACAGCTTTTTTCTGTTGCAATTAAATTTTCGGCCTCTAGATAGCAGCATTCGTTTTGTCTTACGCAGCTTAATGAACATTGAAATCCAGCAAGATACAGGCGATGACTGAGGACAAGGAGATGCAGCTTTTAAAGCTGATGTTTGGACATACTTTGGTTTAAAAAAAAAAACTAGTAGCGACTTCGTCAAGAGTCATGGTCTGTAAAAACACTAGAGTCAAGTACTCGACAATACTACAAACATATCCTTGGTCCTACAGTATAGCAATTGCAATACTGTGACTTACTTAAGTAAGTAAGTCACAGTATAGCAATGTATCGCAATATATAGTATCGTTGGCCTTGTATCGTGATACGAATCAATACACAGCCCTGCAAGAGACTCATTATTTTTGCACTTTACAATTTACTTTAGCGTTTTAAACTGTTATTAGGAATGACCTCATCCAAACATAAAGTAGCATAGAATACTTTTATTTAAATTTGTATTATTGCGGCCGTACTATTTTGGTCTGGGCACTTTTTACATGATGACTTTAAACACATCTTGTTATTTGTTAATGGTGAGCGAACACAGCTTCGAATGAGCGACACTTTCCAAAACGCATTACACGTTTATATTCACGAAAATACCATCTTTGTCAATCATCCACTTCCTTGTCCGAGGACCATGTGACTTTCATCTCAACGTAATGTGACAAAGCCGCTGATTGGCTGAAATGAGCTTGAATAAAACAATGCAATTGCAACTGTACAATGTGATATAAACATTCAAGTGAGTATAAAGTGAAATGTATTGATTAGTTGTAAGTTAAATAAGTGTCATGGGACATGGTTCAGCCAATCAGCTATCTCCAATGTTACATTTGATTAGATAAAAACGTTTCATACTTGTAAACGTTGAGCAGTAATATGAAGTGACATGGATGTGATGACGGCTAGAAGAGTTGCCTCCATGTGGCGTCGACAGCATTGTTGGATCTTCAAATATACATCTGCTGTTATTGTTTATTTACACACTCATAACAGAGCAGCCGGGGCCACGTTCCCCGCCAGGAGGTGAGGCAGCACAGTGCACATGTGCACCGTGCTGAGGGGCACCCGGGGCCACAACACACGGGTCCGTTTGAAGTACTTGTGCAGTACTTTTTTTTTTTAACTGCATGATGAAAAGCAGTCGTGATCATTTCCACCCACTAATGTGCCACAGAGCCCCAAAAGGTCACCCGGACATTTGGAAAAGAAGCCATAGCACAGAACGCACATTGTTGTCTTAACACATGGAATTGGACAAAATAAACAGGATGAGGAGCGAGCAGGGCGACATATTGAAACATCTGTTTTGGCCGGGCGTAAAGTTGAAGTCCAAAAAAAAAAAAAAAAAAGGCAGGATGGCCCGCTCGTTTGAAACAATTACCGAACTGCTGCTGTATCTGGAGGTGATTTCCTGCAGCCGTTGTTTAAATGCTCTTCTGTTCAAGTCTGTTATTTGTCATCGTTGCCTAATTAGGATTCTGGCTGCGCTGAACGCTCACGCTTTGTTGCCAAAATGTGCGTTTTTCATGTGTTTTTTTTTTTTTTTTTTCTTGTGCTTCTTCCTCAGAGAACAGCAGCACCGATCAGAAGCAGGCGTGCAAGAAGCATGAGCTCTACGTCAGTTTCAGAGATCTGGGATGGCAGGTAGGAAAGTGGTTCACGATTAGAGAAAGAAATTTACTGCTTGTGTGCATATAAATGGAAGTACAGTTTATCGCTGGTGACAAAAATAGATCATTAAAAAAGGAATATTGTGACATTTTAGCCTGTAACAATGAAAATTAGATACTGTGACTGGCCTAATATGGTGTCATCTTATGGTGTCTCCAGGACTGGATTATCGCCCCTGAAGGGTACGCGGCGTACTACTGCGAGGGGGAATGCTCCTTCCCGCTCAACTCCTACATGAACGCCACCAACCACGCCATAGTGCAAACCCTCGTGAGTGTCTACTCTTTTCCAGTATTTAGGAAGTGATTTTCGGTTTAGACATCGTGTTAACATGCTTGCGAAAAATATTTTACGTGTTAGCATGTTTTTTTTTTTCACGATTTATAGTTCTATAATGTGTATGCAAAATTAAATAATTCTATTTCTTACATTATTAACATGCAAATATTCACTACGCTTTTTTTTAATTTTTCTGTTGCACTTAAACTTCTGGCCACTAGATGCCATCGTCATTACGTCCTCCGCCGCTAAATGAACACTGCGATCCCGGCATGACTGGGGACGAGAGGATACAGTCGACTTCAGCAGATTTTAAAGCTGATGTTTGGACATATTTTGGTTTCTAATCAAATGAAAGCATTTTACACAGTACACAGTCAAGTACTCGACAAAACTACAAATATATCCTTGTTACTACAGTATTGCAATATATCGCATCGTTGTATATATATTATTCAGGTATATGTGATATATATATATATATATATATATATACACACACACACATTTTTACACACACATCTGTTCCATCTTACCTATATATTCAAAGCTATATACCGGTAAATACATCAACACTATCAACATTTGACAAAAAGATGCGTTTTATATAGTATCAAAAACCACAGGAAGTTCAGTTTTAACAGTACTATGATGAGTTTGAGATCTAGTATCGTCAACATCTGCTCGCTCCCTCTCCTCAGGTTCACTTCATAAACCCCCAGCAGGTCCCCAAGCCGTGCTGCGCCCCCACGCAGCTCCACGCCATCTCAGTGCTCTACTTCGACGACAGCTCCAACGTCATCCTCAAGAAATACCGCAACATGGTGGTCCGAGCTTGCGGCTGCCACTAGGCCGTCCTCATCTTCACACACACACACGCAAACACGCAAACACACACACACACTCACATTTGTGCTTTCTACTGTGTATACAAGACATTCACAGCCTTGATTGTTTATGCACGCAGTCAACAATGTCTTGTTTATTTCAGTAATTGTGGTTAGTGCTCCTCTTTTTTTTTTGTAGATTTATGAATTTTCGACCAATGTGGGTTCTAATCAAAGGAACTCGGGTGTGTACATGTTTGTGTAAATATTTGTTTTTTTAAACACTAAACCAAGAGGTGTATTTATTTCTTGAAATGTCAGTACAGTTTTCTCCTACACTTCATGTATACAATGTTCTGAAATGGGTTTTTTTTTCCATAGATTTGTTGCCAAATTTACAAGTGTACATAAAATGAAAGGTCATTTTGTAAAATACACAACAATCCGATGAACTGTTGGATGACAAGTAGTCCTGGTTGGATTTTTTTTTCTTTTTCTCTGTGCTCAAAGTTATCAGGTTTTTAATTCCTCTGCTGTCATATTTAAAACAAACGTCTATTTATTGAAAGCCGGCTAAACTGTTCCTGGTTCTATCCAAAATGTTTTACTGCTGAACTGGTACAACAATAAACTGGGAGAAAACCAAAACAGCCATCTTGAAGTATCGTGTTTTATCTGGATCAAACGCCGGACGGACACGCCAAGTCGAACGAGCTCTGCTTACATTGCACTTTCTTTTTTCTTTTTTTTTTTCGAGGGCAAATATCTTGCAGAGATTGTGGCTCCATCCTGAACCTTCTGACCCGAGATCTGCTAAGTTTAAAAAACACAAGTTTAAAAATGTGGTGATGAGTTACACGTGTGTTGCAACAGGTGAGGAGAGTTTTTTTTCGATCTGAGTGAAGTGATGTTGACATATTTGAGGCGTCTGGATGGATGTCTGCATGTCTAACATTCAGCTAAAATCCAACATGAATTAGTACTTATTCACAAATATTTTGTATCTGTAAACCAGTATGTATAATATGAACATCTATAAAAATGCTTATTAGGAAAAAATACGCATTTATTTGTTTACCCAAGTCAAAGCTAGAGCCTTTAATGTAAAATACTTTAGGAATGAACGACAATTAAAATTTACATACGGTATTTGTCGCCATCTGCTGGTCAATATGAGAAATAGCCACCTTTCCGCCATTTATTTTTGAAAAAGTAGTTAGAAAACCTTAAAATGTTTGGTAACTTGTATTAATGGGGGTTAAATTATTATTATTTTTAACGATAACATCTAACTTTAGATAGCTTTCAATAAATACGTGAATGATATCTCACGACGAAGCATGGCGTCATAAAACAAACTGATAAACTCCACTAAAGCATTTGAGAAATAGTACATAATATATAAATACACATTATATTATACAGATACTGTTGATAAGTTGTTCTCGGATGCTCTACATTCGGTTTGCATGTGGTGACATTATTTGTTTGCTATTAAAGTCTTCAAAACAGCGATGAGAAATGTAACCAATATTTCATTTTGAAACTTCTAAACTTCCGCGGATGATTATGATGATGATGATGATGATAATATGAATAATATATAAATAATAATAATAACAATAAATACCTTTAAATGAAGAGGAAACGCAGGTTGACCCACTGACCTTCACAGGTGTTGCTTTGGTTTCTCAATTAATTTGCAGCGCCAAACGATTCCTGGTCACGTGTGAGACACTTGACCAATGAGCGACACTTATTTATTTACGGAAATAATATAATATCTGACGTTGCGCGTTTTTATTTAATTCTCATTTATTTGTATTTAAATGTCTAATAGATAGATATATATTGTTTAATTTCATTTTTTTCAAGTAATGTTATAAAGTATTTCCGTCACGTGTAAAGGTAATAAAAGATGCGCGCGTAAGGAAAGCGAAACTTACTCGAGCCCCAAACTTTCACTTTCGATCTAAGAAACGCATTTTGGATTCTGGGGGTTGGATTTCTGCTCACTTAAAAATAGACTTTCTAACAGATATATGTATAGAACTGCAATATTTATTATCATTATTATTTTTTTTACTACAATAAGGACACGAGAACTTTTCATTTTATTTCATCAATATTCGAATATTCTGGACTTCACGAGTAAAGATGGACGAAAAATTGCACCTGAGGGACTGGATGGTGGCTCAGGTGGAGAGCGGACTTTTTGAAGGTCTTCTTTGGGAGGACGAAGGCAAAACCATGTTCAGGATTCCTTGGAAACACGCGGCTAAGAAGGAATACAAGGAGTCAGAGGACGCGGCTTTGTTCAAGGTCAGACCTGTCAATCACACTTTTTAAATGATTAATTTAATGTTATTCTCTTCATCAAGAACAGGGGGGAGGTAAATGTAAGCAGACACATGTCTAAGGTCTAACTTAACCTATGCATATTTTTGAATTGTGGGAGGAAATCAGAGTTTCTCAGTGAAAACCTATACACGAAGAAAATAAGGAAACATGTTTTTCAATCTCTCAGGCCTGGGCTGTGTACAAGGGGAAGCACAGAGAGGGCAGAGATCAAGCTAACCCGAGCATGTGGAAGACCAGGCTCCGCTGTGCACTTAACAAAAGCCTCGATTTCCGAGAGGTCCCTGAACGCAACCAGCTGGACATCACAGAACCGTATAAGGTCTATAGAATCCTGTGGGAAGACGACAGTAGAAACGGTAAAAATCTGTCGCATACTTTATGGAGTCATAAAGCTGAGTGTGTCATTTTGTCATTATGTCACGGTTCTACGATTTCAGTCCATGACGTGTGTGAGCCGAGATCAGTTGGTACGAAAAAACAGGTGAGCGAGACTTAAATGGCTTTTTCTATTTTTAAAAAAATAATTAAATTCATGTGTTTTTCTTGCCCCCATGTCAGGATGCGTTGTCCCCAATCTCCCTGAGTAGGAACACTTCACTTTCAATTTCACCGAATGATAAAATAATGAGGTAATAAACAGTAATGATGTGTATCACAGACAGTTCTGACCTGCTGAGGGAGCACCTGTACTGCAACTCACGTGGAAGCAACTCTCAAAGTCCACCTCTGACCTTGACGTCCGCCGTCTCAGGTGAGCCCCCGACACCCTAAAAGAAAAAACACCACATCCCAGAATACTAATCCCATGACTCCAGACTTCAGGATGCAGGTGACATTGCTGTACCGCGGCGTGAGCGTGGCCCAGGTCACCACCAGCAGCCCGGACGGCTGCTTCATCCTGCAGGGGTGCCCGGTCGTGGGCAACGAGGAGATCTACGGACGCTGCACCGCGCAGCAGATCTCCTTCCCTCTGCCCGACCACCATCCGATGACCCCCGACACCAGGGACGCCATGGGCCTGCTCCTGGGCCACCTGAGGAAGGGGGTCCTGGTGTGGGTCGCCCCGGAAGGGGTGTTCATCAAACGCTTCTGCCAGGTCCGGGTCTACTGGAGCGGCCCCGCCGCCAAACACGCCGACACACCCAACAAACTGGACAGAGGGAAGACGTTCAAACTGCTGGACACGCCCACATTTATCACAGGTCATTCAACATTTGCTAATGAAGTATAAAATATCACTGAGATTACTGAGTTATGTAAATATATGTCATTCCTCTGCAGAGCTGCAGAACTTCTCCCGCGGCAATGGTCCTCCTCCGTCTTTTGAGATCGACCTTTGCTTCGGAGAGGAGTATCCAGATCCCAAAATGGCACGAAACAGGAAGCTCATCATGGCACGGGTGAGTCACACTTTTCTTTTGCAAAGATTGTTGTTCTATAAACCGTAAAATACTCTTTCGTATGCATCAGAATGACAAAAACACATGTTTTAACACGATGCAATGAAAACTATATGAGAAGATCTCAACAATAATCACAATCAAAAATGCTTGAATCAGTGAAGACATAATGCTTTTAAAATAAGAAGCTACAAAATAGAGAAAATGAATGTAAGAATATATAAATACACTTAATTATTATTATTTTGGTTCAAAATACAGTGTTGATATTCAGCAGCACAGTATTGTTTATTATTAACAGTTAATATGTCAATATTCAATTGTTTGAATTCAGTAAACGTATGTGAAGCATTCGTGTTTATTATGATAGGACAGTTTTCCTACAAAATAAATTATTTTTAAAGAAACCAAAAGTGTTGGTTCACTTTCTACGTGAACTAGTTCAAAAGTTCAGTTCACCTATTTTCAAATGAGCTAGTTTAGTTCATAGTTTATAAGACAAATTGTGGAATACAGTGTACAGATGATACATGAAATAAATATAAATTCAGTTTACATTAGACAACCTTATTGAACCTGAAATGTCCTTTTTCTAACTGTTTTGCTTCGTAATAAAGTAGCATTTTAACTTAAATCCGTCTTGAACGTCCAGTTCACGCTGAATTCAACTCGAAAAATGATAGAAACAAGTCATTTTTATCAACCGAATAAGTTTTATGAATCGTAAAACTGACGTCCTGAGTAGTACCTTTAATCGCCAGTAGATGTCCTTCCTGTGTCTTGCAGGTGGTCCCCATGTTTGCAGAAGACCTGCTGAGGAGGATCAACTTAGGTGACAGCAGGAACGAGAGAAGATCATCGACTCATATGGAATAACCTACACCTGAGTGAACACTTGGACATTAACTTGGTCTTGGAGGAAATATATGTCGGAGCTGTAGAGGAGCATTATAGGATCGTTAGGAACGACGAGGGAAATTTAAAGTTCAGTTCTTCCTAATGACTTTTGTCTTTTAAGTGATGTGTGTTGTAATGTATTGAATTTACCTTATTAATCCTCACTTATTATTCCCATGGAAACTTTTTCATCGACATCCACAAGCTCAGAGAAGCCATAAAAATAAACAAATTTATTTATTTTAAATTGGCTGAATGAAAGATGATGATCAGCCACTTTTTTTTGGTTTGTAAGTAAATAAAATTGGCATTAAGGATAAAAATAACAATGTTTACTAAAAAGGTAAAAACAAATGTATTACATGTTTTATTTAATCACCATAAATCGTATATTATTTCAATTTTCGTGTCCTGATGCATTTCATGTAATAAGTCGAAATAAAACAATACTGCAAATGTACATTATTTACATAAATCAACACATTTAATCTATAAAGCTTTTTTTTTTTCATTTATTTCTAGCGAACATCGTGTAACATTCACAACTTTTAAAAATATACATTATTTTTTTCCGTAGCTACCACATTTAAGAGAGAGAGAGAGAGACAGAAAAAAAAAATGAACACATCATTTTCTTTTTTCCAAATAAAAAGAAACTAAAGTGAAAGAGTGTGCTGAAAAAGGAGATACCCGTATCTTGAGTTTTTAAAATACTTTCATCGTTTTTCCCTGCTTCTCGGACATTTACAGTACATTTTAATAAAATAAAAACTGGGAAGAGAAGCGAACAGTAAACACAGGAGTCAAGAAGGTTCACAAAGCATCATGTTCCAACATGTTATTAGCAGAATTGTTCTCCTGAACTTCGTCCCTTGTTGGAAAAAATCACCACGAGTGTCGCGTCCGGTAGTGAGATAATGTTAACGACACATTGGAGGGTAATGCTTTGCCCGACAACAGGGCGACGTGACTCCCAGTGTTAGGATTTAAAGAAGGCAAAGATCTGCTTGTACACATTCAGCTCGCCTGCCCAGGCCCGACATGTAGACATTGGCTCAGAAGCAAAAAACAAAAAATGTATTGCAAACGTTTGCATGAAATCTTTTTAGCATATTTACTGTACACATGTACTATATATATATATATATATAGTCAATCTTTGTTCTCATATTTAAAGATAGACTCATTTATCTGCACTGTTTCAATAGTGTTGAGAATACTCTTGAAATCAATACCCTGCAGAAAAACACTGTCAGTAAGTTGTGAGACAATCGTTACAAAAACAGTGGACACAGACAAGTGCTTGATTGTCTTACTGATATCTTCAGCTGCTGCTCACCTCCACTTGAGGAGGTTTGAGGGGGAGTCGTTGGATAGGTTAAACTTTTTGGGCATCTGTGTGGGCACCCATGATTGCATGTTGTTATTATTCCCTCCCTGCAACCCTGCCTTGAGCTCTCCTGACACGTGCAACCGAGACAAGGAGGGTGTGTGTGTGTGTGTGTGTGCTTAAGTGTGTGCGTAAGTGTGCAAAGTTTTTTTCTACTGCCACTTCATCAGCTTGGAGCCATGAGGTAAATCCAGGAGGCTTTTGTCGGTTGGTGGCAGAGGGTCCGGAGCGGACCAGCGGCGTTTGCGGGGCCGGGTCGGTATCTCCTGAGGGTCCGCCGCCGGCGGCGGCAGCGCGGTTGCGGGCGGGTTCGAGGGGAGGGGCGGCGGAGGGGGCGGCGGGGGCATCTCCACCCGCCCGGACTCCGCCGCGGTCCTGGGTTGTTTGTTGCGGGGGGCCCGCGGGCCACGTGTCCGATGGTTGGGGGTCGGGGTGAGGACGAGGCAGACGTCGCCCTCGCAGAGCTGGCGGCAGGAAAGGCCGTACAGGTCCGAGGTTCTCCGGGGGGAGCAGGACGACCAGCCTTTCTGTTGCACAAAAAACGGGTACTCCACCAACACTTTGAGTAACTCCTGGAAAGAGAAGCAACGTAAGTGGACATTATACCCAAAGAGACTACCATCTACTTAGTTATACTGAAGTATTGAAACTGTTTTTCAACTTTTACTCGTTCAAAACATCAGACCAAACGTCCTCACGGTCTCCTTAAGGGAGATTGTTATGTCGTCTGCATAGATTGGATTACAAAGAGGATTCATTTTGATCTTCGCGCGATGCTATCGATCGATGCTTCGCGCGGAATCGGATCCCTTCGCTCCTCAAGAGGACCCGTGTAATGAATCAACTGACCTGAGTGTTGCGGTCTGTGAGGTGGACTTGAAGGTGGCTGAACCCCTGAGCGCCGCCGGGGGAAATGAGCAGCACGGTGCAGGTGCTGAGGTGGATTTCGGGAGACGTGTCGGCGCTCCTGAGGAAGTCCTCGGTCTTCATCTCCTCGACGCACTTTAACAGACCGCTGGCTAGTTCGATGAGAGACCCCTTCGTGAAGTTCGGTAGGAGCGCCGGGGGAGACGGATCGTTCGCCGGCGGGGAGGCGTGGTCTTTATCCCGTTTAAGAATCCGCTCCTTACCTCGCTCCCTTTGAAGAACGATTTCTCTTTCCTGACGTTCGTCTCTTTCCCTTTGCGACCGACTTTGGCTATTCCGCAGACTCAAGGCGGACTGCACGGAGTTCCTCTGAAGCCTCGGATCTGACTCCATTTGAACAACATTGTAGGGAGACGTTCCTGAGGGACAGTAGGGTGGATAAGGGTGTATCCGGGGGTTCGGAGGTTCAACGGATCCCAAAGAGTAGTAAATGTGGGCCTCGGCTAGTTGTGTACCCGTAGGGTCCAACAGTTCCCCAGCGTCTGATCTTGCATCTCTTCCGGTGAGCGGCAAGACCGTGGGGAGCTGATTGGAGCATGTCTTAAGTAATCCATGATGTCTATTCAGCTGTGAGGAATGTGACTGCGGGGCCTCCTGAGCTTGAGAATCGGACAAAAATGTTCCTACAGACTGGACGCGGGACGCAAGATCGTCCTGATGTCTCCTCGCCCCGTTACTGTGAGTGCCTGAGTCCAACCTGGTCGTAATGCTATCGCCTCCATATTTGTCGGAGATCAAGGGCCTGGTGGATGAGGCAGTCCTGCTGCCCGAGCCGTCCAGTCCGTTGTGTCTTTTGCCCAGATACCTGTGCGAGTATTCGACCAGTCCGGGGTCTTGAGAGTAAAGCGAGGTATGACCCAAGAAGTACGAAGGAGAAAAGTGGGACAGGGCGTAGTCACGCCGGCCACTGCTGATGTAAGACAACATGTCTCTAGAATCTGCTGGAAAGGGGGTTTTGAACGACGAGGTGGAGGACGGGGGTGGCGGCGGCGGTAAAGAGAGGGACCCTTCGCCTCGAAGCCATCTGGAAGAGAGAGAGAGGGGTGAGGAAAACGCATCTTCCCTCCATGCGGGGGAGGCGGGCCCTCTACGCTCGCCGGCATGCCCTTGAAAGATGGGAAGGGAGACCGAGGAGTTGTAGCTCATGTGCCATGGCAGAGGTGTGGGTGCAGCCAGGGGTGCAGGTGCCGGTAGAGGAGGGGGACTATGCAGAAGATGTGTATTTGGAGTTGGCAAAGCTCTATGCTTGTCACCGAGGCCGGGTCCTCCCTCCCCTCGCCCTGCGATGGACCGACTCCGGAGAGGCACTGGCGGCTTGAATTCATGCAGAGGGAGCTCCGACGAGCCTTGCCGAGACTCCCTTTTCTTCGGGGGGAGGCACTCTTTGTTGCGGTCAGGGCTGGGATTCATGGGTGGGCTCCAGCAGCACTGGGGGGCCCCCTGTGATTGGGTGTTAGCTAGGTCACATGGGCTTCGCGGGAAAATGGGTGGCACGGGCAGAGAGCGCGGTCGCTACACGGCATCACTGTCGGATCACGGACGAGTCTCTCGTGATGAAGCACCTCTGACCTGGAGAGGAAGAGAAACAGGGAAATGGTCATAGGTTTTGGGAAAGACCTGACAAGTTGTCAAAAAAAGGGTACTTCGTGGTAGGAAGGACGCTACGAAAAAGTAGCATTAGTTCATCCGTATTACCGTGGAGGGGATAAGTCCTAGCACGATGGGGAAAGTTTTTGCAAAAAGTACTCTCAATCGTGGTCACGTGATCGCCAGTCAGACCAAGAGAAGGAAACTGCACAAACGGCACTCTCGGTGGAAGTTACAAATCAGGTATTACCTCCGCGCTTTGGTGCCAAAGTAACTGGTTTCATTCAAACATACGACTCCCACACGTTGGCTAAAAATACTCCTTGATGCCAACATGGAGGAAGTGTGAAAACACACACACACTCACAGGGCCGAGAAGCAAAGGGAACGTCTTCATCTGCCAAACTCCCGGGGGTGGGGGGGGGGGGGGATGATTGAAATATGCAGATGTGTCTCATTGTACCCGCTCCACGAGCCACCTCCACATCACCGACGGCTTTTTTGTTTTCTGAATCAGCTTACTAGCAGCTCCCGCTACGACACACACACCCTTCAGTGTCTCAGACACACACACACACTCCCTCAGGCATCTGCATCTGTGATAGTCAAAGCTGGACCCGAAAAGCTGACGGAGACACGGCCCGATCTCACCGGTTGCTTGCACTCGATTTCACGTCGCAGGAGGGACCGTCCAGGGTCGCAGGTGTGTTTATTTGTTGTGTTTTTTTGCGTGTCAGGGATTAGCAGCCCCGTTTCATTCAGTGTGAAGTGAGGGGGAGTTCTGCTAATTAACCTGCAACTGGTTTCAGGAGTTCCTTTTGAAGTGGCGGCTGCTACACTGACACCCCATCTCTTCCTACAACACCCCCCCACCCCCCACCTTAGCGTGCCCCCCCCCCCGCTGCAGCCACAACAAGTAGCGTGCCAAGTATGGTGCCGCCGCCGCCGCTCAGCCCCGCGCTCGCCCCGAGTCTGTCTCAAAAAGCCTTTACAAAACTACCTGCTGTCTCGGCATCCATCACCCCGTCGCCATGGCAACTGTGTCCACGCACACACTGAGTCGGCTGCAGGGGTTAGATGAGGATACTCCACAGAGAGGCGGATAAACTGTTGCTCATACGAGCCACCCGCTCCAAATACAGAATGAGTGTTAGAGAAGCGCAAGCTGTTGGCGCATCTGAGTGGAACACCGAAAAAACTAGGAGGTGAGAAAAAGAGATGTTGGGAGGTTACCGTGGGATAATGATGAAATGATTAACTCGGAGTAGTCTGGAGCAGCAGCAGAACCCAAGCAACTAGGTTTAAGAGGCCAACATTTGTGGAAACCGGGGCCATTTGCAGCCGAGAGATCATATCTACAGCCCTGATTTTTATGAAACCAATACAATGTCAGATGGTTACAAAATAAAGATCATCACATTAAATTTTATCATCGACATCACTCTGATCACATAGTTAATATGGAAAACTATTTTTGACTCACCCAAATTCACACTGAAATCACACCAAACATTAACCAATATAAATATAAATTAAATTCAGGTAAGTTTATTATTTTTTACATAATAATAATTCAATATATTAATATAATAATAATTTATATTGTCCAAAAACATGTAGGAAACATCCATCCTTTTCTGATAAAATAGATTCAATAATTAAATCTTTAAATTGACTTTTCATTTCCAAATTTTGAAATGAAATGATGAGAAAATGTGATAGTGAAAAAGAGGCAGCCGACAATAATGTGTCGACTTTGCAATAGTTATACAACTTCTGTACCTCCAATTCAACACATTTATACATCAATACATCAATATACATCAATCAGTACACCTTAATTCATGCACCAATTAATGTACTTTAAAACAACATAAATACAAATGTTACATCACTCAATATTTCACTAAAGCTCGACTTATTCTAGCTGAAAATTCCCCTTTAATCGCTTTAAAATACATGCTTTGCTAAAAGTCCCAAACATTTTTTTTAAAAATTTAAATAGATGAATTTAAATAATCACATTTTCCTCCGTGATTTATCTCTTACAGTAAGAATATAAGATGCTATGCAAACTGTTTAAAACAGAAATAAATTAAATTAACAAAAAATTACAAGCAATACGGATTCAAAATTACTATTTCTTATTTTGTGTTATCTTATTTATATTTTACTGAAACAACCAAAAAAATCCTATGATGTTTTTACAACACTGGCAATAAAAGTATTTGATTATAATGATTATCATTATAAGTATGAATGTGAAAAAATTAAAAGTGTGTTGATTAGCCAAAAACTAAAATTATATTTTATTTTAACATGAAGTGTTTTTTTTTTTACAAGTACAGCTAGTACAATAGTTGCTATAATTAGTTATCTAAAAACAGACTATGACTACTGTCATAATTCACACAACAATGTGACAGAGAATGAGTCATTTTATTAAAAAGCAAAAAAAAACAGGAGTGAGCATGACTCTCAATAAAAACCCTCTGTCTCTAAATATCTCGTCCTCAAATGACTCCTTTTTTTTTTTTTGTCCTTGTTTGTTTTGCCTTCTGACAGCATTTCAACGACTTGATTCCAACCTGCCAGAAAGCGCGAGCTAACAAAGAGCACAATTGTGTTTGTGGAGGAGTTTGCAGAGAAATGTCTTCTGACTGAACAACTCCTACACCGCTCAGACTCGCACAAAGAGCCGGAGAATTTCAACACACGCATGACGCTTCTCACTGTCACACGTCATGATTCTCTCGTTTTTTTTGGCCTGAAAAGTGCTCACTTTTTTTCTCAACTTTTATCCCCGATTAAACCTGCAGAGAGAGTGAGACTCGAACAATGTCCTGAAGTGACTGACCTTTGGTCCCTGTCCAGCCACAGTCCCAGGGATGTTGGTCATTCATAATCCGGTCGGTACCCACTCTATACTCTAGTAGACCACCGGTGTTCTACCCCCGCACCGACCAAGCGCCTCCAGCTACACCATGTGTCTGAGAAACAACAGTGGCGAGCCCACCAAAGTGTGGGAAAGAAACAAGTCGCAATCCTCCTTTGTCTGTGTACGAGAGTGTGTGTGTGTGCGTGTGTGTGTGTGTGCAGAGAAGCTGAGGAAATGAGTAATATCGAGCAGTGAGAAACATGTCTGCTATGCACAGCCACACAGGCCAGTTGCTTTTGCCGCCCACTTGCCTCGATCACACACACACACACACACACACACACACACACACACACACACACACACACACACACTCACACTCACACACACACTCACACACACACACAAGTGCCTTCATATCTGTACACACTTGTGAAGGATGTATAGATACTATATGAGCTGCAATATGGCGACTCTTTGTTGGCCTCTCTTGTGACTGGCAGAGGTCAGAGAATGAAAGAGGGATCAGGGATGTAGTGGAGGGTCCCACACGTTTTGGTGACTCAAAACCCAGATGCAATCGTTCTCGTTCAGGATGTGCAGACATTTAAGCAGACGCACAACAACGCTCGCACAAGGTCACAGGTAAAATATCGTGACTTCAGAAACAACAGCTTTTGAATTGGGTATTTTTTTTGTATTTAATCAACAATAAACTGTATTCAACTGTATTTATATTTAAACCTGTAGTTTTGTCAAAATTATAACTCAGATAATGCTGATTCATCAAAAATATGTTTTAAGACTAAGAGGCTGAAGTAGTCGCAACCATACGTTGTACTACTTTGTTAATCCCTTAAACCATGCAAACAGAGTCTTGCATTGACCAACAGTAAATTGGAGCTTAACCTTGAGCGTCTCATCTTCAGTGGCGTGGAAAGCTAAAGACCTGAAAAGGTGACACTGTGGGTTCAAGTGTTTGATCGAACCAGAGGCTCCATGTTTGTGTTGAACTGATTGAAACAGTATCTGAAACAACGTTTATTTGGACCTGGAAAAGTTAAAAGCTATAATGTTTTTTTATTTATTTAAAGATAATAACAATAATAAGTATTCTAAATGTAAACATTGTAATACATATATTTTATTATCCAACAATCTATATAATATTATTCTATTTTGAAATGCTTGTGTTGAAATGCTTTATTTAGAAACTTTTTTTGGTGTCTTTGGACTTAAAAACGTTAAAAACTTATATATAATATATTTTTCATTAAAAAACATCTAAATAAAGAAATGTAAATACATATAAACATATATCATTATACTTTATATCTTTATGATTATATTAAATGATAAAATATGTATACCTCATTATAAAATATAAACTTATTTAAAAATAAACATATATATATATATATATATATATATATATTTATATATATATAAATAATTATATTGAAGATTTTTGAAGTGCTTGTGTTGATTATATATCTTTAGGATTATATTAAATAATAAGATACATATCACATTTATATATTAGAAAATATTATATAAAAATAAAAATAATATCTATCTATAAATATACTGTGTATATATATTTGTGTTGAACTGCTTTATTGAGCAACTTTTTATGGTATATTGAAAATAACTAGCGTTTATATTGACTTGAAAATGTTAAAAAACGTGATATATATATATACCTGTATATATATATATATATATATATATATTTATATATATATACTGTATATATTTATTTATTCATACACACATAAACACACACATATTTTTAAAATGAAATTGAAACTTGATATTTTAAACGACCCAATTTACACAAATATTTATAAAAAAAACTAAAACTATTTACGGTATTGACCTTTTTATTTAAAATGAATTAAAACATGTATTATCATTTCATTTAAAATCAAAAAGTTAATACTGTGAATATTTTTTGGTTTGTTTATAAATATTCGTGTCAATCGCGTCGTTTAAAATATCAAGTTTCAATATTATTCACGTGTCCTTTTCGAGCGTCAAATGAAATGCAACAAGTCATAGTTGTGTAAAAACATCTCCTCATCAAAGTTTACTATTATTTGACGTGTATAGAGATGACTGTGTCGCTCGATCTCGCTCACGCACACTTTGATATTTGAGCACACAAAACTGCTGTCACTCATTTAGGGAACCGCTGCATGTACACACTTTCCGCACACCTACACACACACACACACACCTACACACACACAAGGGCCAATCTCAGACAAGTAAGGTCAGATGAGTCAGACGTGGAACCATCACGGTGGAGGAGAAACCGGGGTCAAACCCTGATGTGAACAAACGCTCCCGAGGTTTGCTGATTTTTTAATAACTCTCCCTTTTTTCCCCTCTCTTCCTCTCCTTTAGGCCCCGGGATCAGGTGTCCGATCACGTTCCCGGGGCCTCGGCGAGGGACCCGGTGATGGACGTCTGAGGCAGCAGATTTTTTTTGGGCGTTTGTGCTGACGCCGGCGGATCGGAGGAGAGTTTTTGAAAGGGCATGGCGGGTGAATGGGCTGAAGAAAGTTTGGGAGTGAGTACTATTAGTGCGGAGGCTTTACTCCAGGAAGAACCATGTAAGCTGATCAACGGCGCTGGCCCGGGAGACCGCGGCGAGATAAAGAGCCATGTCATTTTCAACCTCCTCCTCCTCCTCCTCCTCCTCGGAGGAAGAAGAAGTCAGGAGATTAGCGACAGGTAGAGAGAGACTGGAGAGTGACGGCGTATTGCCGGGTTAATCCCTAACTGGTACGTCCTGAGGAGGGCTTAGTATAGTTCTGGGAGGAAATCCCCCAGTGCGGTGGGACTTTATCCTCCGGGGTATAAATAGGGCAACGATGACTCCCTTAAGATGGCTTTTTACGCAGCATCGGTTAAAAATATGTCTTCGCCAAAAACAGCGGCCAGTCAGCAGAAGCGAGAAGAATTCCAGGTTCTCCTGCTACAGCGCGCCCCCCCCTAAAAATACCCGCAGACACGAGGCGCACTTACTCGCGGGGGGGGTCAGAGGTCGCGCGCAACAAGTGGAACAGTTAGCAGGTACTCCACTTAAACCATGCGTCTGACATTTTCACAAGTGGGCGCCATGTTGTTGTCATTCATTGACATTTAAGTGTCGAGTTTCATTTCTGCACTTTTTTTTTTCTCGACACTCTCGGGCTGATAATGTGGCTCTTATGAGACATCTACCCTCCCTGAATTTCAAACCGCAAAGGTTCTGATATGTTTTTCGACTCAGCGTGACATTCATTTCAGAGCCGGTTTAATGATAATGTGTCTCTGTTTAAATCACCATGACTTGAAACGCTCGTCATTTCGCCCACCTTTGAGACCTTTGAAGTGACTAGTAATGCATTGTAAGTGCATGAATGAGTTTTAAAATAGATATATTCGGTGAACAAAACTACCGCTTCTTTGTATTCCTAGCCTAGCTTGTGGTACTCAGACATGATTCCACTGAAACCTGCATGTTTTGGTTGCAATACGGACAATAATAATAACATTCTAATTTTAAAGAATTCAGAAGTACAGGAAGATGCTTTGTTACTGGTTGGTAAATTAAACATTAGAAAGACTTGAGCTAGCAATGCAAATGACTAGCTAGAAAGTATTCCATTAAAAAACAACTACAATTTAATCGTAGTAGTCTCACTATCCATCAAGTGTTACATGTTGGCAAGATATTTTCATTTTACAGAAAAATTAAAATAAAACGTTGTTGAAAATACCAGCTTGTGACCCAGGCTCCGGCCATACTGTGGCGTTTTCCATTGACTGTAAACATGTGACTTTTATGGGACTCCATCAAGCGCATAAAGATTTGATAAAAACAACAACATGATTTTTGAATGAATATATAGATGCTAATTCTATGTGCAACTGGTAAAAATGACAAGAACGTGGAGATGTATATTTAGGACGACATAAATGCTCACGCTAAACTGCTCAAGTTATCAGATGAAAGTAACATTTAACCAAAAGTCCTGATAATAATTTCACCAGGATGTGAACAGCCAAAAGATTTGGCAGGGATTCCTTTTTTGGGCGTGAGAACTCATTCTTAATACGAAAAATCTTGTCAGGTTAACAAGATAACACAAATATAAATATATATATATATATATATATATATATATATTTATATTGAAAACAAAAAGTATGTAAATATAAAAAGTGTATAGTCAAGTTCATACTCGCCTGCAGTTAATACAACTATTCAGCGAGAATTCTGACCTGCTCTAGTAGAAGAACTCACATTTCCCTGATCCTTAAAACTCTTCACAGGCTGCCAGTTTCTTTCAGGATCAACTTTAAAATTCTGGTTCTTACTTTCAGATCTATTCATGGTCAGACTCCTCCTTACATCAGTGATCTGATCCAGCCTTACACCCCAGCTCGGGCTCTGAGGTCTGTGGATCAGAATCTACTGATGGTTCCTGAACACACTTCAGGACCAGAGGAGAGAAATCCTTCCAGACTGTTGCACCTAAGCTTTGGAAAGATCTTCCTCTCCCTCTGTGTTTGATGATCTACTGACTCCTTCAAGAAACATCTTAAGACACTTTTTTGTGCAGGATTTTCCCTGATTTTCTGGAACTCCTGTGTTTGTCTTATGTGTCTTGGCCTTTTAAAGTATATATTTTAACTGTGTATATTTTTGATTGTTAAAGCACTTTGTGACCCTGGTCTAGAAAGGCGCTTTACAAATAAAATGTACTTACTAAACTGAAACTGAAACTTACTTGATTACTGTATATATACAGTATATACAGTATATATAGCGCAGTATGGAGATAAATGACAACATCAAAGACACAATAAAAACAAAAGGAACCACCGCTGTTACTACTTCACTACTTGCAATAAAAGTTTAATTGATTGATCATTATCTATGGCTTTTTTATTGCTGGGGTCACATGACCTCTCTTCAGATATACAGCTATTCTTTCTTTCTTTCGATACGTCTTTTGACTCATCTACTGTCTTACTTTATTTATCTATCCATCCATCTATCTATCTATCTATCTATCTATCTATCTATCTATCTATCTATCCATCTATCCATCTGATACGACAAGAACTCTAAGACAGAAAACCGCTAGTCTGGTCAAAACTTGGCTCATGTTCTACTGGAAGAGGTGAGCAATAGCTTCATGATTCTAGCAAAAGTTTAAGGGGTACATGGTGGAAAGTGCAAGAATGACTGGACGGAGTTTTACGCATTGAATTTAGAAAGTAGGAAAGAGACTAAATCACAGCCCCAACTGATTCATAGGCACTTTGAGTTCACTTTTGAAGATATGGTGATTTCAGTACACTCAATAATATATAAATGTAGCAGAAATATAGTATGTAGGAAAATGTGAAATAGAAACATATGAAACAAACAAACAAACAAAAAAAAAAGTTTCCCATTTGTTCCTCCTTTAACCTCTGAAGGAAAGATTGACCAAAGAAACTAGATGAAAACAGCTGAAAATCGTTGTATAACAGTTGAAAATCGTTGTATAACAGTTGAAAATTGTTCGATTACAGATGAAAATTGTTTGATTGCATTTCATAATTGGTTGATTACAGTTGAAAACGTTTGATTGTCAACATAAAATGTTTATAATAGCGTAATAAGCGATGTTAAGGGCAAGCTGACATTGAAAAGTTGATTTGAATCAAAGATCTTTATGTCAATTGTGACTTTTGCAGTTAAAACATATGATCAATACATGTTCAACTGCATTAAAGGTATATAAAAAACAACAACTCCTTACACTAAATGCATTGGAGAAATAAAAAGAACTACTAAAATATTACACCGTAAACACAGGACCCATAATGCACAGCAACAGCCCGAGCTGTTTCTGAAAATAAACGTGTTTTTGGCGCCCCCCGTGGTGAGCTTTGACAATTGAATTGTTTGTGCGACAGATTTCTCAAAGTACATCTATTCAAGGATGCTTTCATCAAGGGGTTTAGGTGGCAACAGTTTAAGAATCCCATTGTGTTTGTGAGGAAAAGGATTTGTCGTCGTTGGCACTTCTCCACAAGTCATACTGGGATCCTCACAGTTAACTGGTTGAGCTGAATAAATGTCGGCGAGCGAATGCATTGAAGAGACAATGGCGGCGTCTTTCTTTTCGGCAAATGAAGCAGCCATTCATTTAGAGTGACTGTCTAGACGAACCTCACAGACTCTGTCTGTGTTACTTTTTATTTTTACTGGTATTCAAGGCGAAACTATACATTTCCAATTTCACATTTTCTCTGCGAGAAAAAAAGAACTTCTCTCAGACGACGTTTAGACAACAGAGGAAACTGGAGGTGCTGAAGTGCGTGTTCCACAGGAAAGAGTGGGCTTTAATAAAGTGTGTTCTGAAGGTGGTCTCTGAGTCTCACTTTCTTTTCATTACGCTTTAAATGTACTTGTTGCACTCGAGGTCATCTTCTTAACCAACGCTCAAATTGAAGTTGGGCCCTCAAAACCTGGCTACTGAATGCAAATTGATGTTAGCCAATCAGAGCCCAGAATACTGAACAGCATGCTCTGATCGGCCAATAATGTCTTCAGGGATGAGTTCTTCTTTTTATAATAATGATAAGGAATATTTGGTGCATACACCTAAACCAGAAATTCCACTACTTTTCCTTTTTTTTGTATTACTTTGGCACATTTTTAATTAAACTAAAAACGAAAAACGAAAAACTAAAACGTTATCTTGTATTCACTTTAAAGTTAAGTGTTTCAGATACATTAAAAGAAGCTACAATGACAGCTAGGGTTATGGGGGACGATACATTGTATCGCAATAAATTGCGATACGCTAGGAACAAGGATATATTTGTAGTATTGTCCGAGTACTTGACTTTACAGGTCACATGACCAAAATCACCAAAATATGTCCAAACATCAGCTTTGAAAGCTGCTTGAGTCGACTGTATCCTCTCGTCCTCAGTCATATCACTGTTCCACTAGCTGCGGAGGTTGTAATGGGTGCCGCCATCTAGCGGCTGGAAGTCTCATCGCGACACAAAATGAACAAACGCCTTGAATATTTGAAAATAATTGTGAATAGAAAATGAAATATGTAAAGCATAAAAGAACTGTGGGAAACGAACAAAGCACCGCCATCCAAGCAAGTTTTAACATCATTCAGGCGCTTTCTTTTAATCAATGACCTCGTATGTGACACACATTTGTCGGTCTATTTATTTTTTAACACCGTCTCTCGTCGCTCCTTTCAACCTACAGTCTGCGCGATTGCAAATGAATGGTTGAGTGATGTCTCGCAGTCAAGTCGATAGAAGCGTTGAAAGCGTCTGAGTCTATTAATACATTGCTGTCTGATCTCCACAAAGGTTCCAAGGATTTCCAGGAGTGACCCCGTCTCAATTCACCAACAAAAGCCTCTGAACCGAGTAGAAAACAACACAAAAAAAAGGAGAGGAATGCAGTAGCGCTCCGACTTCAGGGACAGATTCTGGACGCTATTGATGCTATTTTTCACGGAGCGTCTCGGATTTTTTTGCAGAGTTGTTTGTAAGCCGATACCGCGTTTCGTGCATCTTGACGAAGCACTTTTACTTGCACCCTCTCAACCGTGGCTGTGGTGGGTGTGCGCGGTGGGCGTCGGGGTCTAGAGGTGACTGACCTTCGTTGTAGAAGTGTGGAGGTGGAGGAGGAGAACGCGGCGCTCCAGCCACCGAGGGCGGCAGATAGCAATCTTCAGAAGGGCTAAAGAGTAAAGACGGCATAATCAAGCAGCCTCGCCGAATAAATGAGATCCTTGACACGGCGTTTCTCCGCCTCTCACGTAAACGCGGATCCAGTTCGACGGTTTGCCAGTGGGACGCTCCACCTGGCAGGTGCGTCTGTCGCCCTAAAGACGTCTGGCACTGACTCACGGGTATCCAGGCAGCTGCCTCCGTGTGGGATTACTCATCACACTTCTGGCTGTGATCCCCGCTCGCTTCCCAACTCATGATCCACAGCTCGACTTCAACAAGTACTTCCAGTGCCACAGAGGTCTCCACCTCCAAGGGACTCATTGTACGAACAAAGTGGGGCGTGATTACAGCTGGCTGGAGGAGGAGCGAAGCCATTATTATGTCATATGACTCCGCTCTCGTAACCTCTTGTTTGCTGAGATTTCAGACGTGGGAGAACTTTATAAGTTCAAAACTTGGTCATGATGAAGGACTAACTGTATCAGTGAAAAAAACAATAAAAAAACAAATAAATTGAGAGATAATATACCTTTTATACCAAATCTAAAACATTGCTTATAGACTTGTTTTGGTCAAAGTGTGGCCCCGGGTGAAGCGTGGGGTGTGAAGTTATAGCGGCTCACGCAAGGTCAGGTTAAGTAGAATTTATCATCATAATAAACTAAAAGAAAAAGAATCAAAAGATGCCTAGAAATAATGTGCTTCTGTATAATTTGAAATAATATAAAAACTGCAAGAAAAATGAAATTATATACAAATATACATATAATTTTAACTTAAAAAAAAAAAAATGTCTACACACTTATTGATATCTTTACTAAAAGTATTTTTTTTAACTTTCCCATTCATTTTATTTTTATTTGATTATTCTTTTGTTTTTTTAATTTATTTATTTGTCATCACTATATAAAAAAATAAATAAAATCCTGTGTTGTGTTTAAAACGCTTGTGTTTGTATCATTTTTTTTTAAAACTATTTTTTAAAGTGCTTCTAAATATTAAATAATTAAATGATCTAGCAAAGATCCCTAAATGCACTTGAGCACACTTCAAGTTAAAGTGCATGTTTTGGTTTCCATATACCCTTTAGTTTTTAAAACTTAAATATCTTTAAATTAAATCCATTTATATTTACTTTTATTTACTGCCTTCCTCATCCTTAATATTTCGACTTGTAATTAATAATGTATCCACTTTCCCCTTCTAATTGTGCAGGTTTATATATATATAATATTAAACACGTTAATGTATATTTTTTAATAATCAAAAAACGTTTGATTAAGAAAATATAAAACTTGAAATCATCAAATATTTGCATCTAAAATAGGAGTAAAAAAGGATAAATAAGTAAGTTTTAAATGTAAATATTTTGGCAACACTAAACCATAATGAATACATGCTAATGCACATAAAGACAAGCCGTCAATCAATGGTGAAAATGTCCATTTCCTACGCTCCATTCTCGCCGAGACATTGGGCTCTCGCTCTGAAAATGTTGATAGTGAAATAATTGAGAGCGTTTCTTCTCACTCATCTGTCTTGCCGAGCCTCACACCCTCGGTGTGTGATGGTGCTGTAGTAGTGTGAGGAGCAAGGGTGTGTGTGTCTCAGCACAGAAGGTAGGTGGAGAGGCATGAAGGCGCTCCGTGATTATGATAGGTGATAGATTATATAACGCACAGATTGCATAAGGGGAAATTATTTCAGCTGCAGATATGGCTTCGATATGTGGTCGTGGGCGCATGTATACAAATGTACTGCTCATTTGTTCTTTAAAAAAAAAAAATGGTGTGGGTGTTAAAGTGTGTTTTGGGATCTTTGCTCCATCATCTGTGTACATTGTGTGAGCTCTAAAGGGGTCAAGTTGAAAAAACACACATTGACAGATTGAAGAAAGTTGCTGCCGAGTGACTCTGTCAATGATGACATCCTGCCTGGATGTGTTGTGTATGAAGTCATGAGTACTGTAGAGCCTCGCTGTGCCACTGTGCTCCATGCATGAGTGTGCTCCTGTAAAAATAGACTTCTTAAAGGGCCAGGAGCAAACGTTTTTTCCCCACAAGAGACAGAGCTCAGATCCTCGGGGCTGTGACAACTCCAAGAAACATGGGATGATGAACACATGCTACGACTCGAGCCGGCGTTTTTTACAAACGCCCCGGTGTAATAAAACAAGACGCACTCGTTCGTACAGCTGCAACAGCCAGGAGAAAAAAAGGAGGAGAGAAAAAAAACAAAACAAAACAAGCCATTGAAAATTGTCTCACAAAGATCTGCTGGATGACATCAGCGCTGAAATAAGTTATGTTTACAAGGATGAACACGTCACTTGTCTGCGAACCGGGTGAACCTGCGATGCTTGCTACATGATGCCACGTGAAAGATGCACCTCTGGAGTCGCATGGGATTGATTGGAAAAAATTAATAAAAAAAAGAGCCCACTTTGATTGACAGCGCCCCCCGCCTCCCCCCCCAAAAAAAGAAAAAAGTTTGACAACAAAAACGAAAGTCGACAAAGTTGCTTCCTTTTTGTTCCATTTGGTCAATTTTCTCCTGACTCGACAACCGCACCCTCATCACTCACATGTGTCCTTCCCGCTCTAAACTACCCAGCACATCCCCCCCTTTCCTTTTTGCCTCCCCCGCGACCCCCTCACCCGGTCTATCTCTGGACCAGGGCTATTTCAGCGCACACTTCTAAATCGGAAAGTCCTGATGAGCCCTAAACCTGAGTGATACACACACACACACACACACGTTTGAATTGTTGCCTTGGTCACACTTGTCATTCATGGAAGTTGAACACACACACACACACACACAAACAGGAGCCACATACCTCAATGAGTGTGTTCCCAGAGCCGGCACTAGACGGTTGACTCATTGGATCGGGGCAGCAGCAACAGCGGACGGAATATCCAGTGTTGAGACTGCGAGTCTCTCTTCCTCCTCCCTTACATCCTAGTCCTGCCTCTCCTCCTTCTCTCTAAATGCTTCTTTGCTCTCTCTCTCCTGCTGAAAAAAAAAAAAAAAACGCTCTCTCACTCGCTTGATCTCCCCCCCTCCTTCCCTTCCTCCCTTTTTTTTTCTTGCCTCTAACTGACACACTTCAGCACACCGAGTAAGTCACACTCACGACAACTTTTTCCTAATATGCCTCTAAAGGAGGAGAGTATAATTAGACGGTGGTTAAACGCGGTCATCGTGGGAGCGTCGGCGTGTTTGGCCGGCGGCCCCTTGGAGCTTCACTCGTTGACCTCGGAGCCGCAGACCAGGTCCAAAAGCCCTTGTGCTATTTGCTGCAACACCTCAGCCTCTTAGCCTATCAGCCAATCAGAGGGATGAAGGCGAAGGTGTGCTCGGACGTACTATAGGTGACTGAGCTAAACATAAGCCGTTGACCTGCTCCAGCAGGTGCAGGAGGACACACACACACACACACACACATATGGGTCGGGATCAACACAAAGACACGTCTCAAACATGGAGGTACCAGAACCTCTGGTGCAGTGAAGCGATAAGTCATATGCTCTTTATACTGGAATGCTCCAATTTTTTTCATCACATGCCTGGTGTAAAAAAACCCTGGAGGGACGATTCCTTATCTCACCGCGCTAAATACAGATTGGGGGAGAGGGAGAAAAAAAAGAAAGCACAGTGAAGCTAAACTGTAAGCAATTACAGATGATAATTATTCAAATATTCACCATTTAATTATCTTTTACCTCGTGTGAACTGCTCCCGCACTTGGGTGGTTCAATCGAGTTCAGGAAGTTACAAATGAATGGAATATTTTTTTCCGGAATATTAATTTGCTTCTTATTTTTGGGGAATTGGGTTCAAATGGGATGTGTCGTCGGTGAGCAGCAGCGATGAAAGGTGGTTGAAGGCTACAGGTAGTGGTGGCCTTGTTAAAAAAAAAAAAAAGTGCTGACTCAGCAGACGTGAACAAAAACAGAAGTGCCACTATATTTGGTGCTTTGCGCAGAATAAAAAAAACATTAGTGCAGATTCTGGATAATTCATGTTTGAAATATTAAACCCGTTGAGTGCGCAGACCTCTTACAAGCAGCTCATTTACACCTATTTTTTGGGTTATTAATTTATTGACCTAATATTATTGCTCAATTGATTTTAACTACATAAATAACACATTTTTTTGCATTTGAAATACCAACAACAATAGCAAAAAATAGTTTTAGCAACAAGTATAAATGGACAAAGATTAACTTCCCTATGTAAAGAAACTGACAAATCCTTCAACATATTTGTGGATCCAGATGGTAATAACAGTAGACGATTGGTCTCGAAAAGCGCTATATAAATAAATATTACTTACTTACTTACTTACTATTCATATATTTAGTTTTATTTTCTTACCAAAATGACAAACAAGAAATTATAATTTGACCAAAAATAAATCGGTAATCAGTGTAAATAAATCGAACATATTTTCAGAGTGTAGTCATATCAACAAAAAGTGAGTAAAAGCTTCCTCCATAAATATTCATAAAGTGTCTGAATATAAGATTATCAGCTCTAACAACGACACCATGATATTCTGAAATCAACGAGGATGTGACCTCGGTGGAAGTTATCGTATGAGCTTGATCTTGCAATCGTCCTGTGGTCGTGTTAGAACTGGAGAAAGATTGTTGATCGGTATTGTTCATTTATAAATACACTTTAATGATACTCCTTGGCAGAGGTATTTGCTGTCCAAGTGTTTGTCTACATTTTTGTGAGTTTTCCTCAAGATAACATACTGGTTCATTTTATGTTCTGGGCAAATTCTAGCCTCCGAAAACCCCAATGAGACACCATCTTGCTAGCTGAGAGAGCCAACCACTGAAACAACTTTCATCAACATCTACAACACCACTTGCTTCCAACAACACCCCAGCATCCACAAGCCCCCATAAACCACAGTACTTACTGGGACTAAATATGTATTCTCACCTGGTGTCTGAGTCCACTAACACCCCACCTCAAGTTCTCTGAATTCTCTCGAGCTAGCGGTGGAAAAATGAAAAGAACAACTTGAACTTCAAAGTTCACTTAACACTTGTTCTCCGTTCTGAACCATCTGTGATCTTAAAAAAAATACAACTCAAATAGAATCAAATACAAGTGGTTTCTCTCGCATTTCGAGATGAGTATTTTCAATAGTAATAAGACAGGAAAATAAATGATATCAAATGTCAACACTTGTTCCATTGTGAGCAAACAGTTTCTGTTTGACTGAAACTAGAAGCCTGACTAAGATACCCCGATCCAGAGATCACATGGTGTGTTTGTGTGTTTTCACATGCGTCTCTGGCCCCAGTGATCGCTGTGCACCACTCAGGATAAACATTCGAGTATCATTTCCTCAGTCTTTCTATCAGTCTGATTTTCACTTCTGCTTTCTCACAGCGAGTCCCATCGACAACACACAGTGGGAAGTCTTTTTTTAACCTAACCATCGTAGACGGATGGCATCGTATTGTCGGTCATAGGTTTACTCTGGGGTGACTTTCGGCTTCATGACATTAGGGTTTTATGAGGTGAAAACAACTCGGCGAGCGACAGTTGGATTAGACACACTCATGTTTACTGACCCCGTGACTCCTGACTCCACTTCATGTGCCAAATAATTACACAATTCTTCACATCTCGTGCTTCAAATGTCGTTTCTTTTCAGGAGAATGATGAAATATTCAAATTCTATTGTATATTTTTGCTGGCTCTTCTTAGAGCGCCTCCTGCTGGAAAGGACGCCTCCAGTCAACTTAGGCTTTGATTGAACAAAAGACAAAAACATTTCACGGTTATGTTACATAAAGTCTATTTATTATCCTTTGAATTATCTTTTAAGACAATTCTCTACAGCACTTGTTGTCATTAAATGATATTATATTATATTAATTATTAATACTATAGAGCAACTCATGCGAAAACTTAACTTTACTGACTTACTCACAGTCCCCCGTCTAAAATCTGGGCGAACAAGAGGTTACGAGAGCGGAGTCGGTTATGTCGTAATAATGGCTTAACTCCTCCTCCAGCCAGCTGTATTTACTTGCCGCTTTGTTTATACAACGAGTCCCTTGGAGGTGGAGACTTCAGTGACAAACCTTAACGCTTGACTAATCACAGCAGAGTGGGCGTGGTTATGGTAAACAAGATTTCACGTCCAGAAAAAAAACAAGCTATTTCTGTGGGCGGGGCTTATTTTGTAATGTAGATGTATTAATTTTAAAGAGAGTTTTGTACAAACACACACATACTGATGAGTACAATAGAGGTACAATATCTATTTAAGATACACTTAAATCAACACTTTAATAAAAAACATGAAGATAATAAAGAATATTCAGTTAAAAAGTATCACACATAAATGGAGATAAACATCCAATCGCATGACAATAAGAGACAAACCTTTGATCCCTAAACAATATAATCCAAGCAAACCGACGTTCAAACATTTGTATAATTTACGATCACAATCCTCATAAAGCATCCGAGTGTGTGTGTAGTGACTCACAACCCCCTCTGTGTTAGACACTTTCCCACTAAAGTGTCCTTTCCTTTTTTTATTTTTGCTTCGCACCTCTCCGGTTTGCTATTTTTGGGTCATGTTAGGAGAACTAGTAGTATGCAGCACAAACACACACAAACACACACACACACACACGCTAAATCCATCGGGAGGCTTTTGGAAGAGCGAGTGCATCTTTTATGGAACTACAATAGTGGAGTCGTCAGGGCAGACGGAAATATCCAGGGTTACTCACAAAGTGAAAAATATCACATTGCATAAGAAGGACCTCACCACATAAATGTGAGAGTAACTCTCTCCCACAAAGACACACACACACACACACACACACACACACACACACACACACACACTGATGTCCTAATAGCGTCCTGCGGGCCGGCTCATACGGGCAGGCCGGGGTAGAGAAACTGGAGCTGAAGCAGTGTGTGCTGAGTCAGGGAGCAAACCAGAGAAAGACAGTCATAGTGTGTGATGCGTGTGCGTTTATTTGCGAGGGAGAGGACACACGGAAGCCTCTTGATTCGTGTGCCTACACCGGAATGTCCTGAGCAAGTTTCAAATGAAAGGTCGACGCTCGCTGCTGAGTCAACAGAAGCGAAAGAGAAAAAAAAAAAAAATGTGGCGTCACCCTTTCAGGATTCTCATTCACAGAATAGAGAAGTGAGAGGAAGAGGAACATCTGTAGCTCCACGGCTGCTGCTAACTAACAGACATGCATTAGTGAACGGAGGGATGAGGCACTGAAGTGGTCACTGACCTCGCAGATGAAAAGGGAAATAAAAGCAGAAGGCTGAATCAGAGTGTGGGTAAAATGGAGAAGCTCTTAAACACTTGGAAACCTGGAGCCACGTCAAGTAGAAACACCTTTTGTTCTACATTGAATGAATCTCTATAATGTGTGATTTTTATTAAGCATTTGAATGTGGGACTTAAACAACACACAGTGAAAGCGATCATATTCTTTCGAAAGGTTTGTGGAACGTTTTTCTTAAGCAACTATAGAGTCTGAAATGTGTTTAACTTAAAAAAAAAAAAAGATTTTCTCATATAAAGTCATTTAAGAATGTTCTGGTTTAAGTTTATTCCAAAAATAATCAGTAAAACACAAACTCTAGACCGCCACCTAGTGGGCTCTGAAAAATAATGACACTGCTTCATGGAGCTTCATCGAACCATCACTAGCTGATGAGGCTTCATGAAACAGTGTCATGTTGTTTAGAGGTCAATAGGTGGTGCTATCAGTTTGAAAATGATGGGATGTGTCATTAGAACAGTTGTTGAAAACTCAGTGAAATAGAGCAGACAACACCATCTAGTGGGCTCTGAAAATAATGACACTGCTTCATGAGCTTCTTTAGGCCATCACTAGTTTTTATCAATAAATAAACATTTTTTTAGTTGCAGAATTAAGATTATAATCTTCAAAAGGGTTATAGGGTGTTATGATTATGGGTCTCACTCTTATGAGCTATCAAAGCTAGCATTATTCAGTTTAAAAGTTCCTTAAAGTCACATTAAAGTTGGTAAAAAATGGTAAAAGCCAGCATGACGTCTGTGTCTCACTACGAGAAAGAGCAAAAATATTATATCAATTGTTTGTAAATGTTAAATCATGGCTCACTGGAAGGGTTTAAGTGATGTTATAATATATATAATATATATAATAAATAATAAATGAAAAAATGTCAAATTAAATGTAGGCACTAATTCAGTCATAAACTTGTATTTACATGTATATACTTAATGTACACCTAAAAGTTTTGATCCTTTCTAATACATTGTGATATTTTTCAAATAGCTTGTGAAATGGACCTGAAAACAAACAAAGCCCTGAGTATTATATCTATTCACAAGTATACGTGTGGTAAAACAAAACGGCTGCAGTCAGCAACATCGCGAAGGTTTGAGTTTCCAACTCGGATTTCTTTCTCGCTCGTCGTCTTTCCGTTATTTGTCCTTTCTTTGGCTAAAAATACGTCGTCAATATAGCTGTTGACGGAGCTTGCCACCTGTCCTGCAGTGAGATACAAACATGCACCTCTATTCCTAGAATGAGCCAAACATGTGTGGAAGCTGTTAGAACTGTTACTCACGGTCACTCCTGCCTCTCAGGTACATGTATAGAAAACCTTCTCACTTCCACACCAAGTTTTGCAGCGTCGTCTAACAGGAAGTCATTGCGTGAGAAAAGCGAATAAATAGACACAAAGTAAACTAACTGGAGTGTGCATACATCCACGGGTGTGAAAATGCATCTTTGTAAATAAGTGTGAAAAAGAGAGTTTTGCGAGACCGACCTACAGACTCGTAACAAAAGTGTAATAAACAGCATTTTCTCGCACCCGCTTTCACACTCGATGATTAACTGAACCGTGTCTGTTGGAGAAGTGGAGGGAAAAAAAGGTGTCGCTGTTTGGTGCTGAGGAGGATTTCTTTGTGTTGCCTCTGTTTCTATGGCGACGCGGCTATGACCTACAGCGACCCGAGAAGAGGAAGATAAAGGAAAGAGAGGTGAACATGTCAGTTATCGTTTGGCGGCGGATGAATGTTGGATTGATCGAATGTAAACTTTCACGGCTAATAGACGAGTACACAAGTTTCTTCGGAAGCAAGTTTCGATCGGCTTTTTGGAATTTCTAGTTCTATCTTTGAAGACGCCGTCGATACAACTTTCCAACTTAAGTTTAGCACATTAGTTACAAGTGACCATAACTTTTTAACTAACTCAATGTTAGCCGTGATAATGTGGCCACTGTATTGGCAGAGGAAAACAAAGAGCTAAAAATCAAAAGAAAGACGTGATGGAACTTCAAACTCGAGGCCGTCGGCAGGAGCTTTAATGACAAATAGTTGTGGTCGATCGTATTTCTAAAATCGACCAATGGCGTCTTTGCTAATTCTTGTTGACATTGTGAGTAAATAAAAAAACCCAGCTAGCTAGTAGGTCGATATACTGTATAGCAACATCTGGAAACATAGAAGAATAGTTGTTTTTGTAAAAAATAAAGGGTAATACTGTCCTGCAGCTTTACATAAAACCCCATTCAGACAATAACAAAGATCTAAACTCAAACCCATACAGGAGCCAAGATCAAAAACAGGCAATACCTCACACAATTTGATATAAATGTATCTATTATTTAGCGGGGGGAGTGTGGGGGGTTTATCTATCCATCCATCCACGTATCCATCCATCTATCCACGTATCCATCCATCCATCCATCCATGTATCTACGTATCTATCCAAGTACAGCATCCAGTACAAGCCATTATTTTATAAAAATCTTTCAATTTCTCAATATTCATTTTTAAACAAGTTTTATGAAAGGAAAAAAAAAATTTTTTATATGAGTTATGGATATATATATTCCATATTAATATTTGGAGTTAATTTATCAATTATAGTTCATGACATAATAACACCTGTTGATATTGTTACCTTCTTTTATACATTAACAAGGTTTTTTGTTTTCTTTTATTTATCTTGATCAATGTCACAGTTTCAGGTTATAATGTGGCCCAGTAAGACATTTAATTTCCCTGCCCTGGTTTAGATGAGTCACCTGGTATGACCACATTTTGAAAATGTCACTTATTTCAACAAACAAACATCAAACTGTTAAGTGTCTTGTTATTGTTATGCTTTGACACTTGAAATATGTGAACAATATAAAAGGTGGGTTATTGTATTCTCAGTCAAACTTTATTTAAACTTTATTTAACGTCCGTTTTCCATTGATAATTTCATCTAAACTTCAAGTTATATTGAAATGAGTCATTTCAAATATAGAGCCCTTTATTGACATTGTGTAGGGACAAAGAGACACAGAGGTAATATCTCCGTGTCTGTGTCTGGGACTTTTTTTTTTTCTTTTTTGAAAGCTTGAACACTGCTTTGCTACCTGTGCTGCGTCGTCTCATTATCAGGGTGACATTTGTGCAGCCCTGCAGAGCCATCTGGAATCATCCCACACACATGTGAGAGAAACCAGCCTGGGTTTGGATCTGACTCACATCAAACAGCCTCTCTGCCCACACACACACACACACACACACACACACACACACACACACACAAATGCTTTAACATACACACCCAATACTGAAAGCCTAAATAAAACCAGAAGCCTGATCTGACATTTAACAAAAAAGGTGAAGTTCTGAAGGAAATTACTTTTCAAGTCTGACATTTTTTCTTCTAAACAAATCTGTTTATGCAACAGAATAACAACAGCAATTAGCGTTTAAATATGAGCATAAATTCTAGAATATATACAAAGAATAAACAATACAAATAGAGCTGCCTTTTATCTGCAATATTATCTTTTTCAGGCTTGTCTAAAGTCAGGACACAAGGGCCATTTGACCTTAGTTAGAAACGTTTTGAAGTACAGAAAAACACATTTATAAAATAGAAAAAATACAACTTTTTAAATGAATAAATATCTTTGTATTTTTCTCCTTTTTTTATATGGGCTCTTTGTTATCTCTTTGCACTTTGTTCTTTTCATTTGCACTTTGTCCTAGTTCTTGCTTTTATGAAACTTTTGTAACTTCTTTCGTCTGCTGTGTCCTGGAAATCTAAATTCCCGAAGGAGACTCCAGAGGGATTAATAAAGTTGATCTAATCTAATCTAGTATCACTCGAGTCAAGTCCTTTTATGACCATGAGTTAAACAAAGTAAAACTAAGGGTTCATGTTAAATCCTAAACACTGAAAAAGTGTTTCCCATCTTTCTGTGTTCTCAGTTTGTGTTGAACTGCTTTATATTAAACTTCTGAATCGTGGTCATGAAGAAAATCCTCCTCACGTCTAGAAACAATACTAAATAATAAGTTAAAGATCAAGTTAAAAATATATCGGAATGAGAGTTCAATAAAGTTTTGTCAATCTCCGACTCCGTGTTGCAGAATCCCATCCCAGGTAGAAGGGTCGCTGCCGAACAAGTGGTGTTCATTGACATGCAAACGCCGCTGCATGCAAGGTGGACCTCCCTTCATCTCCCTCTCCGTCCTCCCCTCCTACCTACACTCATCTATAATTGATTGCTCCCACTGTACCAACTTCATTTGCTGCCTGTGAATAATGAATGAGACATGCAGTGGAGGCGCTTTTTTTTTTTCCCCTTCCTTCTTTCCTCTCCACTGCTTTGATACCCGATTGGCCATTTAAAGTGTTGGTGTGCAGTCCGTGACCAGCGTTCTCCGATGTGTGTCTTTGCGGCTTGCGAGAGGCCAGAAATATTGTTATCAATCGGGGCCCGCGAACAAGTCGGTCCGTCGTAGCAGAGCAACAGGCGCGAGTGTGGTTTTGTGATGTGATTAGATTGTTGGGACGCCGCATGGAAATTATTAAGTACGAGTGAATATTTCCCCGCTGTAGCTCCCTCTCTGTCGGACTCCTGACATAATGCACGACGACACACACACACCACGAGCAGCGCTCTTATCTTGTGAGGCGATGCCATGTGAGCCCTTTTTACATCATCCGCACACTTCAGTGGACTTCCAAGCTGCGTCCAACCACATCACAAGCTTCACGATACGCCGTCGTGATTCACACAACTCAGTGTATCCGTCACCAGTGTTGGGCAGAGTTCCTTTAAAATGCATTATTTACCACTTGGTACTCTTATTTCGAAATAACTAGTTACATGACAAACAATTTTCACAACATATTATGATGGCTGATACTGTTACTTTTGACTTATAACATGTCAAATCAAAAGAGCTACAGCCAGTTATTATGGTTTATTTGCAAACTTCACTTTGATTTTTTGACAAGAGTAGATGTGTGGATGTAGATAAGAAGGAATAGAAAGAGCAAAAAGTGACTTCAAAATATACACACAACCCTTTTTTAAATCAACATGACAGTATTTGCGTTATTATTATTATATACAAATATCATAAATGCCATATTTTAACGAGACAAAAGTGGGAATGAAGTGATTTGAATTAAATCAAAGTTATTCGGTCTCGTGGCACAAGGTTACCACCTCTTCAGACTCAATACGCGGAAACTCCTTGAGGCACTTAACATAGTGCAAATGTATGACAAGCCTTGAATCGTTTACAGGCTGAACAGGAAGTAAACATTTGTGCAGCTTTTTTCCCCCTGGTCTACTCTCTAGTGGCAAATTTGTTTTAATTTTTCTAGAAGATTTCAAGTAAAATTCAATGCACATTGTTAAACTTGGTAATATTTTACAATATTAAATTTCTTGAGGGTGGTTTATGCCTCACACTACAGCGTTACAGCAAAAAGTAATGCATCACAGTAAGATATTACTTAAAGTTACTTTTCAAACACAGTTAAAAATCACAGTTTTTATCAAAATGTCAAGTTTTCTTCGTAGCTCCACATGTGCACATAATTTTATTTTGTTTTTATCCAAAGAGCCTATACTTATCACATGTTTTGCATTTACAGGATAAAGTTTTTAAATTGTATTTTTTCATAAAACCCTTAAGGTAAAACTATAAAATAAGGTCTTGGAATGCATTCATTACTTTAACAGTGAATACTATTCTTGACAGATTTCTATACATCAGGAGGTTTAAAGACAGTTATCAGTGAAAGAAAAGAAGATGGAAGCACAGACAGCAAATAAATACATTTAAACCAAATGTGTGTGTGTGTTATTGTTATCTTGTTATTTGATCTTTGCGTCCGCAAGGGTTTGAATGATGTTTGTATCCTTGTTATTGCCATATCTCCTATTAAAATGTATTGCAAGATGGAGAGCAAAAATACTTCTCCCCAGATGCAACCCTAATAGACTCAGGGACTCATTCATTCCCTCGTGCTATTAGACTTTCATTCTGAATTTGGGAGCAGGAGTTGAGTGAAAAGATGATGTGTTCTATTCTATGTTAATCTTTGTATCCTTTTCTTTGTGTTATTTCCATTGATCTATGTTTTTTTATATTTGCACTTTGTCATCCCTTGCACCCTTTTTTGCACTTTGTTCTTGTTCTTATGAAACTATACTTTGCTGTGAACTGGAAACCCAATTTCCCGAAGGAGATCTTCAGAGGGATTAATAAAGTCTATCTACTGCCATTATATTCTAATTTTAGTTTCTGTACTAAATACTTAATTTGCTTCTTCATTTTGTCTGACAGCACAGACTGATATGATTTGCTATAAAAAAAAAAAAACCTGAGCAGCGTTCCCCTTTCTATTATGCATTTCAAAGAACAAACATTCACAGACTGAGACGACAAAATAAAGCTTACAAACAATACTAGAGGAGACACATTGTTGCGCATGTGTTGTCGGGGCAGGAAAAAAAAAACTTGAGGATGACAGAAGGGTCCTCGTTTTGGAGACGAGAAAGCAGATGAGAGAGCAGCTGCCACGAGTCTCTGCCCGCCAGAGAGGATGAGTGTGTTTGAAAGGACGGCCATAATGATAATGGTCGTGACGAGGTGTGGGGGTGTGGAGATGAAGAAGTGAGGAGAAGAGACGTCTGCGACAAGTGTATCGTTTCACTGAAGCAGTACTACCTAACATTTTCACATACTTCTTCTTTTTTTTTAAAATATTTTTTAAGCCGGTCACAGCAGGAGGCCGTCAACACCGAGTCTGGTTCTGCTCGAGGTTTCTGTCTTGCTACTGTCACACTGTGTTTCAGTCATTGTTGATTCTCTGGGATCTGTTTTTCTTTTCTCAAATATAATCTTACTTAAACTGTTAAGTGTCTTGAAATATCTTTGCCATGATTTGACACTTTAAACACAATTTAATTTAATTTATTTCAGACAGTCATGGCTCGTGTAGCTATTATTTTAATAATGTTTTTCATGACGTAACGTTGTTAAGTATTTACCAGTAGATTACTACTTTACTACCAAACTACTTTTACATTAGTGGGTCAGAGTGTTTTCATATAAAGCACTGAAATACGTTTTATACAAGGAAGATAAAACCAGAAACTGACACCACTAGGATCGTTCTATTGTTTTTCAAAACAGTGAAACAGAGACATTCCAGTTTCCTTATTTACACAGACACTAGGGGGACCTTTTGTCACTAGGGGGACCTTTTGTCAAATACACAAACTACTGTTAGTCACAACACCGGGTTTTAAAATCCACATTTCACATAAATCTTACACAAGTTTCTGAAGAGACAACTTGAATTAAGTTCAAGTCGTCCTGTACTATTGATTATGACTAGTCTTGTAGGTGTCGTGTATTGAAAAAAGATGGTATTTTCTCCGATGTAACATTAGCCTGTGACTCATGACACGTTCAGTCAGTCAAAAATGTTTTTATATGAAGGTCGGTCTGTGAATATAGGTTTGTTACGACTGTTGCAGTGCATTATGGGACCGGATGTCATTTCATATCGCTAACGTAACCAGACGCAGATCTCTTCGACGAGGTGAATTTCGAGTGTAAAGGGAGCTCTTCGAGTGGCTGACTGTGAATGAAAGAATGAAACGAAAGTATCAGCTCGCAATTATGCCGAGTGACATCCTTGACGTTGAAAAGGTGTCAAAACTAGTTTGCATCTTGAATCTTTTTTCTTTTTCGGCACGAACTAACACACTCTCTCACACGCGACAGCTGGATCTCAGAAATACATCGTGAGGTTCATCCAGTTTCATGCTCATATTAAGGAAGAAATTCCAATTGTAAGCATATTCAACGACTTTTTTTTTTTTTCAAGTTTTTCCTCAAGCTTTTTTGTCGTTTTTTAGTTCGCTGTAAAACTCCTGGAGGGAGTCCCTGGATGTCGAGCTCGTCTGAGTCAGATGTAGAAGTGGCAAGAAGAGGCTGAGGAGGAGAAGAGGACACGAGAGAGCATAAAAGATCTACTGCAGGGAGCTGGAAGGAGATGTGGAGAAAGCGAGAGAGATACGAGGAGGAAGAATAGATGAGAGGGAGTGTTAGAGAGATAAATAGAGAAAGAGCAGGAGGAGGAGGAGGAGGAGGAGGAGGAGAGAGTGTAAACAGCAGAAGGTTCACTGGGTTCAGTGTTCAGTACAGAAGCTGAAGAGATGGGCGTCAGAACTGGAAGCCCAGGGGGCTGGATAGTGGTGCGTGACTCTCATACTCATGCATACATTCACATGCACGCCAAGGAGATGATAAGAAACGCCTCTTATTTTCTACACAACAAATCTCTGGCGAAAAACACAAGCGCGGCCTGAAATCACTCAAAGTCATTATTAATACACAATTCCAAATTGCTGACTCACAGTAATAAAAAACAACCTCCGATATCAGACCTAAAGGGTTTGACATGTGACTCCTCTGGAAGGTCACGCACGCATTCGAACGGCGTGGTTTTTTAATGTTCTAATCAGGCTGAGGGTGAGTAATATCCATAAGGAGCGACTTACTTCTGCGTGGCGATGAGCGGCGAGTCAAAGTGATACTGTCAGTCATGCAGTTCAAGCAGCCTGTTCTCTACACATGAGTCACAACTTCTCATTTAGACACACACCAAACACAATCCTGCAAGACATTCGCCGACCGCTCGTGCTTTATGGCTCGCCATCGTTGAGAGATGAAAAGATCATCCAAACGTGTCGCTATTAAGAGACGCCGTTATCAAGGGTCGTTTGACTCACGAGAAGAAAGTATTTTAGCTCCAAGTTTAAATATATACGTGAATATATTACTTACATTTTTAATTGGTGATACCAGGAACACAATAGTGAGGTGAATGAATGAAGTGTGAGCGAGGGAGGAAGTGAAAGAATGTCAGCTGACACGTTAAAAAAAATCAAGCTAAAAAAACAGACATTGGCACTACATAAGTTTGAACAGAAGTATTGCAACAAAGTGTTAAATCCTATTAAAACAAACCATTTATAAA